>NW_024070204.1:24729023-25035480 GCF_014754425.2 Oryx dammah
CATAATCAATTATCTCTGCTTTTGATATATCCCCAGTGAGCCTTTATTTTAGATTCATAAGACAAGAGCAAGAGGGGAGTATTTGTTTATGAGATTCTTAATGCTCAGGTGCTTCATATAAACTGTAGTACTCTTCCTCTCACTCATTCGTCAAATGATAAGAAAAATATGCCACATATGTTTCTCCTGAAAAATTGTGAGAAGTTGAAAATATCTTAAAACCCACTGCTTTCTGATGAAGATTGGTAGTATGGAATACTTAAATGGAAGGCAGAGATACCACCACCAACAATAAGTTTTTCTCATCAGGATAAAAAATTTGAGGATTGAACACTTTTCTAGGGTCACATATTGGCTTTCAATATAAAAAATAAATCTCTCTGCTTAAAACTGAATGTAAAATGGGAAGGATGCTTGTGAAGGTCCAGGAGTTGGGTGTAAAAATGCCTTATTAAATCAGTGGAAAATGAAGAAGGACTGCCATCTGAAAATTCAGCTAGGATGATGAGACTGAAAAATGATGAATACAATTTGCAATTTATGAGTACAATTTATAAATACAATAACCTAGGGGATATTTCATATACCTCCAAATAATATATCTCAATATTAGGAGTAGATTTTCTAAAAGTGGTGATTATACAAACATCCGTTAACTCTGGGACTAATCTCTGGCCAATCCTCACCCCCAACACATATCCGTCTCCCTTAAAGTTTTCTTTTTTGGGTGATTATGTAACTGGAGAGAAAAACTATAATGACCCACTCCTCCAATGAGACTGAACTCAGAGTTTGCTTTCCTACCACAAGTAAGTTTTATACTTTCTGAATTACACAGGTTCTTGATATAGTGGAGTCCCTGAAGACTGGATTAAAGTTTCTTCATGCATGATTAGAACGTTCGCTCATCCAGACCTTGTGAAGACTAATCTCACTCCTAATAGAACATTTTATTAGATTCTAAAAAAGGTATCCTCACCCCTAAACAACTTCAAAAGCCTTGAGGAATCTCCCCCAGCAACAAAAGTGAAGAGTGAAAGTGTTTGTCACTCAGGCGTGTCTAAATCTTTGTGTCCCCAAGGACTGTAGCCCACCAGGCTCCTCTGTCCAAAGATTTCTCCAGGCCAGAATACTGGAGTGGGTAGCCATTTCCTTTCCCAGGGGATTCTCCTGACTCAGGAATCGAACCCAGGTCTCCTGCATTGCAGGCAGACTCATTACCGTCTGAACCATCAGGGAAAGATCTTTCCCAGCAGCTAAGCCAGAATAAAATTTGGGGAATCCTATGTGTAACAGTGGATTAATACAAGACCCCAGCACTCACACTTATTTTGGATGGGATCAAAAAATGAGACAAATTCATGGCTCATGAACTGCATGTTGCAGGATACATTTGATCCTTCAGTTCAGATTCTATAATAGAATTTGCACTAAAATTATATACATTATATATATATTTTTTTTCAAAAATAGCTAACTTTGTTCATTCCTGTGGATGCCAGATTTCAAGAAGAGGCCCAGTGAACTTTACCTCCTGGTATTCGCATACTATACAGCCCTCTCTGAGCTGTATAATCAACACAGTATGGAAATGACAGCATAAGGTGTTCAAGGCTAGGTTATAATAGACATTATGATTCCACCTTCTTTTTCCTCTAATATCTTGTACCAGATGCCTACTGCCTTGTGAGGACACTCAAGTAGCTGAAGAGGTTCATATGGTCAGGAACTTTGGCTTCTGTCAAGAGCTAGGACCAACTGATTAGAAGTGAGTGAGGAACCATCCTGGAAATAGGTCCTCCAATCAGAGTTTAGCTTTTTGATGACTGAATGGCAGTTTGAACCAACTTCTTAACTACTGCTTCATGAAAGGTCCTGAACCAGGACAATCCAGCTCCTATGCACTGTTTTCTGACCCACAGAATCTATGTGAGATCAAATAACTGTGAGATAAAGTAAATGGATTGTGTTAAGCCATCATACTCTGAAGTGATTTATTATGTAACAAGAGATTACTAAAAGACTTCTTTCCTTATGTTTCTTTTTTTTTCTATTTTTTATTTTACTTTTTTCTTTGAATCCTAATCTTCCAGAATAAAATATGTTCTCATTGTTATTGGTGTGGGTCATGACACCCATATCACATAATCCTTACATTTAAATATGACAAAGTTAGTGAAATATCCATATTTCAGTCTCCATTAGGAAATTTTTCTTTTGCGGTTACAGTAGGATTTCAACAGAAAAAAAAAAAAGTTGAATATTGGATCCTGAGATTAATAGATGTTAGTCAAACAAATTATCTTTTTGGTTCAGTTAGGTGCTATCCTTTCTTTTAATTTTCTGTTTGAAGCTATGACTCAATAATTTGCTTTTCTGCTTATAGTATCAAAAATGTTTGTTTTAAAATAACAGCTATAAAGTATCCCGTACATAATTTTACAAATACCTATTGACGTTTTTCTTTGACTTTTACATTAAGCACTGACATTTCAATTTTGACAGTTTATTTACCACATAATTAGAATGAGTACATTTCTCATTAGGACAAAGTGAAAAGAAAAATGTTGCCAGAAATTTCTCATGGAAAAAGGAATGTCATAGAAGATAAACATGCATATAACATAAAATATAGTACATTAAATATTATTCACATCTGACATGAAATGTTGAGATCTTTTAAAAAATGTTTTCACATTGTTCATTCAAACTCAGTGTTAAATTATTCTAAATCTGTGGTCCATTTCTTCCTTAACTCTCAGCTCTGTTCTAAATTCCAGATTGACATCATGATATTAATTTTCTTAATAAATATTTTCATAAGCTTAGTTTTATTGCATGTCTATTTTTTCAGTTCATGCTTGGCATTGTTTTCTTAACATTATTACTATTTTATTGTTAATTGTAGGGCTCTGTCTTCCTCAGTTGCTTGGCTGCTCACACTTTATAAGAAAGGAATTATCTCTACACCTGGTTGCATTTCCATTTCTCTTCCTATAGTGAAACAGAATTTCAACAAATTGAATCAAAAATTAAATCATAAAACTGTTTTTCCACTTTTAAGTGTTTCCTAAACTTTAATTACTTGTTTATATCTTCTTTTTCTGTTGAAAAATCTTTTGTAAACTTTTTTTAATAGACTCTAAATAAATAATTAAGGGTGATTTTTTGAAGGGATTGTTATGACAAAAATTAGCCTATTTTATTAATGCCAATGTTCTCTATTGTTTTTATATATCTTTCTATGTTTATTCCAAAACTTCTATGGATGTAAATATTATATTTTGCTTCCTTAAAATATACATTTTAATATCTTATCTGATTATATCATTTTGTCACAGTGTGTGTAGGGGTGTGTTTGTTTAGGTGTTTGACATTTACCTCATTTGCTGAGTGGTCATATGTTTTGCCAAGGAAAATTTTGTGGGAAAAGAAGCTTGAGAATCTAGATATTTTTTTCTGTATTTTGTATCTGGCAAACATATCCATTTCCTGTTGGATTTAAAGAAATGATACTGGAGAAAGAAAATTATCAAATCTACTTTAAATACCAAAATAATTAAAAGGCAAGAAAGTCCTGGAAGGTAGCTGTTATGTACTTTCCTATAAGTACCTTTTTTAGTAACATTGAAAGCTTAAAAATAAAGAAAATCAAGCTCAGTTGTATCTAAATAATTTAATTGCAAGAACTTTTGCTTAAAATGAAAAAGAATGAATTTAATTTGCATTTATGAATAATTAATAAGGATGTCAGAATCATCAACAATAGTTAAAAGCAGTCCATGGTTCCTGAATAATAATCACTGATAAGATGTTATCGTACTATAAATTTAAAATTAAATTGTTAGTCTCTCAGTTGCATCAGACTCTGTGACCCCACGGACTGTAGCCCACCAGGCTCCTCTGCCCATGGGAATTCCCAGGCAAGAATACTGGAGTGGGTTGTCATTTTGTCATTTCCTTCTCCAGGGTATCTTACCAAACCAAGGATCAAACCAAGGTCTCCTGCATTGCAGGCATATTCTTTACAGATGAGACTGGGGCTTCCCAGTGGTAAAGAATCCGTCTGCCGGTGCAGGAGATGCAGGTCCATTCTCTGTATTCAGAAGATCCCCTGGAGGAGTAAATGGCAACCCACTCCAGTACTCTTGTCTGAGAAATCTCATGGATAGGAGAGCCTGGTGGGCTACAGTCCATAGGGTCACAAAGAGTCAGACATGACTGAGTGTACAGAGGAAGATGAGATTAATAGTCCTGAGAAGAGATCCTCCTGGATTTTCCAGGTGAGTACATTATAATCACAAGGCTCTTATAAAAGGGAAGCAGAAATGTTAGAGTCAGAAAAGTAAATGTGACTAGGGAAGCCAAGAAAGTTTTGAAGGTGTAATACTGCTGCCTTTGAGAAGGAAGCAGAGTGACTTAAGGGAATCAAGGTAGCTCTAGAAGCTAGGAAAGAACCTAGGAAAGAAGGTGCAATACTTACTGCTGGCTTTGAGAAGGAAGAAGAGTGACTTAAGGAATAAAAGTAGCCTGTAGAAGCTAGGAAAAATGGAAATGATAATCTATTCTTTATCCCATTCATGTCCACTGATTCAATGGACATGAGTTTGAGCAAACTAAGGGAGTTGGTGATGGAAAGGGGACAATCCATTTTCTTGTCCCCTAGAGACTAGAAGGAACCAGATCTTCTGACAACATGGTTTTATCCCCATGCTACTGATTTTGTACTTCTGACAGCCAAATTGTAAGATAATATCTTTGTGTTGTTTTAAACTATTAAATGTGTGGTGATTTGTTATAGCAGCAATGTTATATATACATATATATTAAATATATGTTATATGTATAACATAACATATATAATGTTTATATTTTTGAAGCTTGTTTTTTCTTGTTTATTTTAGACAGTTACTTTTTTTCTTATCACTATTTTCTCCTTTTATCATTTGATTAAAAATATATATTCAGTTCAGTTCAGTCGCTCAGTCATGTCCGACTCTTGTGACTCCATGAATCGCAGCACGCCAGGCCTCCCTGTCCATCACCAACTCCCGGAGTTTACTCAAACTCACGTTATCAATTATTACTTTGTGCAAAGAACAGTGCTAATATTGTCTGCACTTCATCACAATATTATCTTTTCTATCATGAGATCTTACATGTGAATGTGAATTTCCTCTTTTTTCTTTCTCTTATTATAACCAGCAAAAGTTTCTAACAATAGTTACTATATTTTAATCATCTATTAATTAGAAAGAAGCATGCATAGGTACATGTACTGATACATACTGATGGTTTCAACCAGAATCACCTCATAGTTAGCAAGATTTATCTGTGAAAATTGAGCATAATGATATTTTCTTGGCTCCAATATAATTTCCAATCTCCTTTCTGTGTTTCCCATCATGTTCTAGCTTTTTGACCTAACCTATCACAGGTATAGAGATTATTGCTTAGAGATCAAAATCATGTAGTGCCTTATGTTAACAGATCTGCATTTAAATCAGGTTCTAACACCACTTGAAACAGTTGCTCATTGCATTTAATCATCAACTTTCCAATCTGTCTAAACATGGATGTATCTATCTGCTGGTAGATAGATATATGAAATGAATAATTTTTACTCCAATAATATAATATATATTTTCAGTTGTTCATTATACATAAAGCATTTACAATATTATCTGTTTATTTAGCAATAATCGATTGCTATTTTGTGTATGCAAAATAATGAAAAACAGTAGCGTAGCACCTAATGAAAACTGAAAACAAAATGATAGCCAGTAGCAATACTTTCAGTATTTTTACTAAAGTGCTATTAAAAATAACATAAGTGCACAGATTACTATTAGCATTCCTTTTAATATTATCTATTAGAATGGTGATGAGAGTCAGCTGTCGCATTCTTTCTTAAACTGTCCTCATTCTAGTAAGAAAATCCTTTTACACTCAAATTTGGATCTCCTGCCTGATATATTTTAAAATGGGAGATGATTCCTGAGTTTTGCAGGTTGACTGGTATCCCTCTCGAGGACAAAAGAAGGTCAAGTGTTTTGGGGAGTCCACATTCCAGCTTGGACTAAAAGGAGATCAAACCAGTCAATCCTAAAGGAAGTCCTAAAGGAATATGTCATATTCCCTGACTATGAATATTCAGGATTGATGCTGAAGCTGAATATTTTGGTCACCTGATACAAAGAATTGACTCACTAGAAAAGACCCTGATGATGGGAAAGATTGAAGGCTGGAGGAGAAGGGGACAACAGACGATGAGATGGTTGGATGGCATCACAGACTTGACGGACATGAGATTGAGCAAGCTCCAGGAGTTGGTGATGGACAGGGAAGCCTGGTGTGCTTCAGTCCATGGGGTCTCAAAGAGTCAGACATGACTGAGCTACTGAACTAACTAACTGACACTCCAGCATTTTTCCAAAGGCATTCATTATGCAAGGCAGTGTCAATAATTCCAAACCATCTTGAAGACGTGTGTGTGCATGCTAAGTTGCTTCAATCATGTCCAACACTTTGTGATTCTGTGGATTGTAGTCCACCAGGATACTCTATCTGTGGGATTCTCCAGGCAAGAGTATTAAAGTGGGTTGCCATGCTCTCCTCCAGGGGATCTTCCTGACCCAGGGATCAAACCCTCAATTGTACATCTCCTGCATTAGACAAGTTCTTTACCTTGAGCACCACCTAGGAAGCCACAGTCTTAAAGATAAATTTCTTCCAGTGACTGATAAGTGTTTCTATATATTAACTTAAAATAATAATGTTTGGCAGTCATTGTACTTTCATGTGCTAAAGTCTTCAATAATTTCATGGTTTGCTTTTATATTTTGTTTGTTTGCTTTTTTTAAGTTCTAGCCAGGGAAGGCTTTTTTTCCTTCAGTTTTAGGTAATGGTTGAAACAGCTGGCTAGCCATATTTTGGTGAGTCACTTGGTTCTCATGATTTGTCCTAAACATAGTAGGATTGTCTAAAAAAATTGAGAAAGAAAAGCTAAACTCAAATTTATAGTGTAATGAAGCTGTGATGCTGTGAATATCATTCTTTAGAAATCTTGGAAGGCTGCTTAAGAAGTCAATTCCAATTGGGAAATACATCAACATTAGGATGAATATGCCACTTATTTTTGGTTTCACAGAATTACTAAGAGGAAGTTTTAGCTTATTTTTCTAGTTGTGGCAAAAATATACCACATATCTGTGCATATAAACTGCATAGTCATAAACAGTCACAGAATTTTACAATGGTAGAAAACAGATACTAGTAAAAAAGAGACATTTTAAAGGTTATTTTAGATAACTTTACCATATACTAATCAAGGTATAATATAAAGCTATAATAATGAATAAAGTGTATTGTCATCAAAATCAGATTTATCTTTGAATCTTTAGCATGCCTTTCTATAATTTGTTTGTGTAGAAGTTATTCTTAGCATTCATGTACAACTCAGTCTTAAATGACTGAACAATTATATATGATCTCTTAAATATTAACTCAAATAATGTGGAAAGGTTTCATAAATGCACAACCCCAAATCATCATGATAACTGATAATTTCAAGACCTTTTACCTGCTAAGGTGGTTTTAGGCTGAAATGATAGGATATTTCACTAACAATTTCTGAAAAGTAAATCTTATTCATGTGTTATTTATCTACTTACTTAACAATACCAAGAAATCAAGGGATAATAGATTCCAAGGATATCAGTCAATAATATTGGGATTTTTGTCAGCTTCGCTGTTATTTTTTGTCCTTTCCTTTAGATGATGAGCATGGCTTTTAATCTTTAGTACTCCAAAACTATGTCCACTAGGAGTAAGGCCAAGTCTGGTAATTCCTTTTTTCATCTTTAGTCTATCAGACTTTTCAAAAGCTCCCAGCCTATTACACCTTGTATTTAGTCAGCTGGAAGTAGGCCTCCTGTGTGACTCCTAGCTACAAGAGAGAAGAATTTGGCCAGTAACTTGCATTTTCAACCTGCAGAGGGATGGGCTAGACACTGATGCAAGGAAGATTCAGGTGGGAAATGTTGATGCTTAGATAGCCAAGGAAGTCTCCTATATGTTTGACTACGGAGGCCCCAAGAGAAAGACAAATCAGCTCAAGGTCTCAGATGCACACTTACAGAGGCTTATTTGAGGATTTGGCTGGTACTAGTGTTTGAGATTTGATTTTAGAGAGTGAATATATTTATAAATACATTCATATATATTTATTACTATATTATATAGATGAAATCAATTATACACATATAAAAGGACATAAAAGAATAATTCTGCAAAAAAATGTAAGAAAAGAGTATTGGCAATTTCATGACAATTTCTCAGTAACTTTCAATAGGAAAATGTTAGAAAAGAATATACTTTAAAATGTAGGTTTTTGTGAATCCACTCAGTTTTAGCTATGCTATCTATTTAGCTCTTTGATGTCAAACAAAAATGTCATTCTTTTGAATTCTAATCTCTTCACATGTGATGAAGTTAATGATACTGTTATTGGAAGATTAAAATGAAATAAGATAAGTGAACACATAGCACAGTTACTTCCTTTAGAAAATCTTCTGAGTATTTTGTTACTCCATCCTTCATCCAGCCACCTTAATTCTTAAAAATTCTTTATTAACAAGAACTCAGCAATCTGTACCTCATAATAATCTAGTTGATGACTTAAAGTTTAGTTTGCTCGATGAAAAAGTGCTTGTTTAACATAAAGGTAAAGTTTGAGGAAAAATATTTTAAGTATAAAATTCTCTGTCATGTAAATCAAATGAATTAGTCATTTCCTGAAACACATTATTTTTCCTCAAAGCACATGTCAATATATAGTAAACAATATTCAGAAAATCTTACTTTTTTGGTGAAAAAGGGCAAACAATGAAAAAAAAATATACTTACACCTTGGAAGGTTTATACTAACATACTAAGGCTATTGACCTACTATTTTTTTAATTCAAGTTTGAGTTTTCTTTGGGGTATATAGTCATACTTAGTGTGTTTATTGGTTTAAATATTGGAAACCATTTAAAGTTTCAAGTGGTTAATTAGCATGAAGTTATTAACCAAAAAAAAATGACATTTATGAAAAACTGTAAACACAAGAAATAAGCACAAAGGAAAGCAAACGAATGCTAAATTTTTATTGTATGGAATTATAAAAAATTGGGCAGTACAACACAGTGGGCATGACTCTTGTTGTGTACTTTACGCTTGTCAATGTTATTACTCTTTATTCACTTTGAATAATGATGAATACTTGCCGTCAGTTTCCCCTAAGCCTCAGGATGTGATGTATGTAATGTAGGTGACATATGGGCTAAGGTCAAATTCTATTTCATAAATAAAGAGAGTGTGCCTTTTAATTTATTCAAAATAAATAATATTTTTTTTCTCCAACTCTTGTAGAATATATAACTATCTGCCTACCTATCTACATATGTATGTATACATACATATATATATGTATATATGCATAGGTGGAAAGATGGATAAACATATTCCCACAGTAATAAAAATCTTTATTTTATTCCATAGTATTTAATCTCTAAAGTAAAATTTTAAGCAAAGTGTAAAAACTTAATTATATTAGTCATCTACATAAGACCTGAACTAAAATATGAACTATTTATAATCTTCATTTATCCCTTTTAATGAATATTCATGTTTCATTGCATACCTATGTTTGGTTAGGGGATAATCAATATAGAGTATATATATCAAATAAGATTCTTGAAATCCCAAATTTCTTAATTTGAAACACATTTGGTCTCATGAGTTCCTAATTGTGTACTGTGGATTAGAACCACTTAACATTCATAATACTTATTTTATTTTCAAATATAATTATTACTTTTGAATTTCTTGTGATTATCTCATTTGTAGAGGTTAGGGTAATAGGTTAATATCTTATTTTGAAAAGAAATTACCCACATCTTACAAATATAATGAGTGCAAGTATTAACCCTTCTTTGTAAATAGGAGGCTGAGAAATTAAAAGATAAAATCACTTGTCTGATATTTATTACTAGGTCACTCCTGAATCAGCTCAGTACCTTCCCCAGTGATCATACTATTGCTTTCTTCCCTGTCATCTCTCATCCCTGTAGTATTCTGTTTAAATACAAATTCTTAATCTAAGAAATTAATTCATGCTGAGATGTTTGCCGGTGACAATGGCTGGTGCACTGGGATGACCCAGAGGGATGGTGCAGGGAGGGAGGTTGGAGGGGAGTTCAGGATTAGGAACACGTGTACACTCGTAGCAGATTCATGTTGATGTATGGCAAAACCAATACAATATTGTAAAGTAATTAGCCTCCAATTAAAATAAATAAATTTAAATTTAAAAAAAGAAAGCAATGAGGTGAAAAATAATGGAAAATAAAAAAATAAATAAAAATTTTAAAAAAGAAAACACAAATTTCATTTTAGAACCTATTAGTTGTGTATAATATAGCAACATGACAAGTCTCACTGCCCATATTTTTAAAATATGACTCCTTTCATAGCACTCACCAACATCAACCCCAAATCCTATTTCTATAGCTAATGCAAATCTATATTTCAGGATGCTACAATTTATATTTAAAACAATAATTTGGGGATTAATTTATCAATTACTAATGAGTAATCCTGTCTTTTTATATTTGTGTAAGTTTATTCAGTAATATTTCTAAACAGAAATGTTTTCAACAAATTGAAGAACAATTAAGTTAAAAAAGTGGTGCAGCCATTGCAATCAGTGGTAAAAAAAAATTCATGGGGAAGATGATTATTACATTATTCATACAAATTTAAGAATCAAAGGGATTTTCTTGGTTACAATATCACCTACACATTTAACTATGTTTCCTTTAAGTAATAAAAAAGATACCATATTTAAGTGACCTGTCAAATATGCATGTATCATATACACTGATATCTCATAATTGATTAAAACTTTTTAACCTGAAAGCAAATTACATAAATACTTCTACACTTATGGTTTATTGGGATGTTCTGCATTAATAAATTTTTGGATTGCAGATTATTGTTTTCTATGTTACAAACATAACTAAATAGTGTTATTTTTTAATTTCAAATATAACTAAATACAGTTATACTAAATAATTTTAAATGGGTCTTTAAAAGCACATTTAAATAAGTTTTCACCATTACACCAAAAGATATTAAAACTTCAAACTTACAGAAGCCCACAGAGCAAACTGAGAATTAAATGGAAACAGGACTCACAGGGTTTCCCTGGTGGTTCAGATGGTAAAGAAACTGCCAGCCATGCAGGAGACCAGGACTATATTCTTGGGTTGGGAAGAACCCCTGGAGAAAGGAATGGCTAACCACTCTAGTATTCTCGTCTGGAGAATCCCATGGACAGAGGAGCCTGGAAGGCTACAGTCCATGGGGACCCAAGCAGTTGGACATGACTGAGTGACTAACATTGAATTAATTAAGAACTTAGAACCTTCTGGAGCCCAGAGAGCAAATTCTGAGCTAAATGTAACTAGAACTCACCAGGAGGATCCAGGCTCACCAAAGCTCCAAGAGTCCAGTATGCATCCTTTCCCATCAAGCCTGGTTCTTGCAACTGGTCCCCGCTGTTACACTGGACTGTCCTTGCTGGTCCTCATAGCCTGGCTGTTCTGACCCTTTCTGAAGCACGGAGGCTGCTGACTATCCACTGTTTTGTGTTATTGCCTCTCAGTGTAGTGGGAAAGGGAAAGGGAAAGTCGCACAGTCGTGTGCGACTTTGCGACCCTGTGAACTTTTAAAGCCTGCCAGGCTCCTCTGTCCAAGAGATTCTCCAGGCAAGAATACTGGAGTGGGTTGCCATTTCCTTCTGCAGGGGATCTTCCAGACCCAGGGATCGAACCCAGGTCTCCTGCATTGCAGGCAGATTCTTTACAGACTGAGCCACTTAGAAATGAGTGTAGTGGGAGCAGGAGCCAAATCCTCCTCCTCATCTTGGACCATGAGCTGGCTCACTGGCATCATTGAAGTGCCAACACTTTGGCAGCAGATTGTTAGAGAGTCTGCATTTGATAAGGTTTCTCAATTATCTATAGCTACATAACAAATCACTCCAAAATATAGGTGCTATAAAAAGTAAACATTTATGATCTCACATCATTTCTGAGGGTCAGGAAGCAGCCTCTCTGGGTGGCTTAGCTCAATCCTTCCTAAGACTGCAGTAGGATTTGGCCAAGACTTGCCTGGGTCTGAAGGACCCACGCACAGCCTGGCCAGGTAATACTGCCATGGCCAGAGGTGTCAGATCTTCATCATGGGGCCTCTTCACCCTATGGGACACCTCGAGTGTCCTGACAACATGGCAGCTGGGGACTCACAGCAAGTGATCCAAGAGAGCCAGGAGAAAGTCCCAGTGCTCCAGAGTCATCTGTATAATTATACATGTTGGCCTCACTAGGCCTGGGAGGGACCACCTGGGCCATGAATACCATGGGGCAGGCTCACTGGTATCAGTGTGAGGCACTGACATGCCCGTTACAACTGGGGAACCAGCAGTTTCTCCACAAGCTCACACTTCCAATGTGTGGAGACTAGGGGGATTTCTGAGATGTGCTGGAGTTGGGGGCATGGAACCTTCTTTAGGGCAATGGGCTACTTGCACCAACCAGTCCTGGAAAGGCCTCACCCATCCCTAGCAGCAGATGGCCATATCATGACCCACAACCTGCTGACATGCAGGGCTATTTGAGCAGCATGGTGGTTGGTGAGCACCACTGTCCTCCCAAGGAGTTGAGGGAACCTGCTCTCCCATAGGCATCTCATCCCTTCACATCCCTTCAGCCCTATTTCTATTTTCTTTTTTACTGCTTTGGTGGGTGTGAAATGGATTTCCTAATTTTCATATGAATTTTTAAAGTTACTAATAAGACTTACTAGACATTTAGATTTCCTTTCTGTGAAATGTCTGTTTTCCTACTGCACTATTTCTTTTTTGACCATTGTCATCCTTTATATATGTTGGGTATCAATCTTTTGCAGTTACATATGTTACTAATTAAAAAAAAAAAACATGCTGAGTAAAACTATCAAATGCTGGGGAAGATGCGACTGGTAATTAACTCCTCCACCATAAGAATTCAAACCCTGAAATATGATTACTTGATCTCACTCAATAGCCAGATTTTTCTCTGTGAATATTTAATATTGGAATGAGGTGCGACTCTTACTGCGTAGCCGAGAACAGTCCCTTGGAGGATATTGCTTTATTGTAGACAAAGATATAAAACATTCTCTAAATTATGAAGATGTAAGGAAAATATGCAGTCCTTGCCAGTGAAGATTTGTGTGTAGGTATAGGTATGTAAGATGTGTGATTATTATTTAACAACATTTGCCTTCCCCCTTTGTGCTGAGATGGTCCCATGGAAGAGGAGCAAACCAGGCTCTATGGGAAAGACTTATTCCAGCACCTCAGGAGACTGGGATTGAGCTTTTCTCCAGCATGGCCCACCTGGACTGAGCTAAACCTCGGTGCAGGGCGGGGCAATCTCAGTATGTGAGGGTGATCAAAAAGAGGGGGATGCTGCTGGGATGATGGGAAGAAAATAGTTGAATTATGGGAGTATTGTAGAAACTAGGAACAAATTTCCTGCCATAAGAATGTGCCAGACCACCTGTAAATCCATGTGGCAGAGACATAAGCCAAGGCATTAATGGATTGGTCATCCCTCTGGGTTTTCTCTCTCTTCCCTGACTTCTTGAAGGTGGACCAATCTTCTTTGATGAGGGGGGGTTCAGGATTGGGAACTCATGTACACCCATGGCGGATTCATGTCAATGTATGGCAAAACCAATACAGTATTGTAAAGTAAAATAAAGTAAAAATAATTTTTTTTTTAAAGAGGCAAAATAAATAAATAAATTCCTAGTGTTCTTGCCCAAGTAGGGTGGTTAAGTAAGGCGTTTTAAAGTAAAGGGATTTCCTGTCACTGAGGGCAGGTAAGTGCTCAAGCAAGAAAATGAATAAATAAAAGTGAGGTAATTGTATTTATATTCCAAGCTAGTAACATGGATCATTCCAGATACACTATTGACAAGGATTTTTCTACCAACTGGGTCACTTCCCTTATAGTCTTTCTCTAAATTTTTTAAATGTATTCCCACAATGCCTGCAGTTAAGCCCAATGTTTCTAGGGATATAAGAACAAAGCACACAGCCTGTCTCTGAGGAAAATGGATCCAGAGAGCAATAATGAGACCTTTGAGAATGAGAAATCTGAAGAAAAAAAGAAAAGAGGAATCATTGTGGTGTCATAGATTCAGATATTTCAGCAGGAAATCAATATTCAGTGACTAAACAATTTTCAGAGTTAAATTATATTTTCTATCCTTAAGGATTATCCATAATAGTTATATAATTGTAAATATATACATGTAAACATCATTGAGAAAATTCTGACATTGGTTACACCTGTCCTTTTTTCTACTAAAATTATTTTCCCATTGCATTATTAATGTATTTCTTATGCATTTCCATCATCTTTGTCATAGTTACTCCCCAGTGTTTCAGAAAAAAATGAAACTTCATGTTTACAAATTGATATTTCTTGAAAAGAGATAAAAGTATTTGTTTAAAAAGAATTCTGTAAATTTTTTCTTAGGCTGCTTCAATTTATAAAATGCACTAAATTTTTAAGTAACTTCAAGTTACCTGGAATATAAAGTATCATTAAGGAGCATACTTCAATAATTGTTTGTTAATGCTAATAATACATTTGCTTGTTTTTGTTTTTTTTGTTGTTGTTGTTTGTTTGTTTACTTTTTTTAACACCAAATGATGCAAAAGGATCCTGTATATTAAGTGTTAGAAAAACACACAGTGTTTCCCTGGAGACTGGTTTTGAGACTTCACAGTTTATTCAGTTTCCAAGTGTAGAGGATGTTATAAGTGATTCCCCAAATAAATGATCTAGTGAAGTTGTTATCAGGCAACACTTCCAAGTCGATCCCTTACAAACGTCCTCCTATAGCTGTGCCAATAGAACAGGACTGAGTTTGGTTCAGAAGCAAAGGAAAGCTTCAGTTTTTAATCAAAGGATGAAGAAGTGTGACCTCAGGCTCCAAGTCCTAACTACCCCCAACAAGCTGTAGGGTGGACCCTTTCTAGGGCTTAGTCAGTGAGAAGAGAAGTGAGCAGAATTCTAGTGGGGCTGGTGCAGCTGTGTTGTTCAGGCTCTGGAGTGCAGTGCCAGGTAAAACAAATCTGCATATGGCCCACTGCCATCTTAAATTGAGTCTCCCAGAGCTGAGGTGATGGGCACAGCTATTTGGCACTAGGGACTCTGGCCTGAAGTGCCAGGAAAAGACCTCTGTAACTGGCACCCCATGAGCAAGTGAGAATGCAAGCACAAAGGAAAATTTTTAAAAAATAGGCTTTATTTTATTACCCAGATTCTATTTTTAGCTCCTAATAATTGTTAATGGGTTTGCTTGGGATGATGTTCCAGAGGGAGTGTTTCCTCAAAAAGGTTGGATTGTTGAGGAAGTTGGGTCAGTGTTAGTAAAACTGAAGTTGGTACACACACACACAAAAAAAACAAGTAGCCTTCACCCAGTATAGTAACATTCTGAACAGAGGAACCACATTTCCTGGAGTAGAGAAGGTGTTCATCTCCATTGACTGAATGGTCTCAGTTGCCATTTAGTGACATTTGCTTTATCTTGAACAAAGGTTCCTCAGGTTTCTCTCCTCCCTGCAAGTTACTGAATTTTAAATTCTCCCAAATCTAAGCAAGAGCTGAAAGCTCACACTCCACTGTTCATTTCCTCTTGCTTGCACAACTTTTTGCTATAAGCTTTTACTGATTTTTGTTGCCCCTTTGGTAAAGAATAAGGGCTCCCCCTATGGCTCAGCTGGTAAAGAATCCACCTGAAACTCGGGAGACCTGGCTTCAATCCCTGGGTTGGGAAGATCCCCTGGAGAAGGGAAAGGCTGCCCACTTCAGTATTCTGGCCTGGAGAATTCCATGGACTCTATGGTCCATGGGGTTGCAAAGAGTTGAACATAACTGAGCAACTTTTGCACAAACTGAAGATCAATTCTTAACAAGCTGTGGAATGGCTAAAAAGTCATGCAAGCATATAAACATGTAAAGATTTAAGTAGGGGATTCCTTTATAGAAGTTAACAATATGTTTCTTAGGTATTAATCTCTGATGCAGGAGGTAAAAAATGTACTGGTATTAAATCTCCACCTCATAATGGTAGAATGTATGTTAGGAAAGTGTTATGTTATTAAAGCCCAAGAAACATTCATGTTTCCCATGAAATCTTAAAAGGAAGTGTATGTTTAGGATAACATAGACCAATGAATAGAAGTCAAACAGACTTGGATTAAGGTCTTAAAGTTTTCCAAGGCCTTAAACTCAAACCCTCATCTTAATATTTAATTGATTTGCTAAAGCTTCTGTAACAAAATACCACTAACTGGGTTGTTGTTCAGTGGCTAAGTCATGTCCTACTTTTTGTGACCTCATGGACTGCAGCTCACCAGGCTTCCCTGTCCTTCACTATCTCCCGGAGCTTGCTCAAACTCATGTCCATGGAGTCAGTGATGCCATTCAATTATCTCATTCTCTGTTGCCCCTTTCTCTTCCTGAACTAAATCTTTCCCAGCATCAGGATATTTCCCAATGAATCATCTTAGCCTTCTTTATGGTCCAGCTCTCACATCAGTACATGACTACTGGAAAACCACAGCTTTGACTATATGTACCTTTGTTAGCATAGCAATGTCTCTGCTTTTTTAATATGCTGTCTAGGTTTGTCATAGCTTTTCTTTCAAGGAGCAAGTGTCCTTTAGTCCTGTATCTGCAGTAACTGTCCACGATGATTTGGGAGCCCAAGGAAGTAAAATCTGCCACTGTTTCCACTTTTACCCTGTGTATTTGCCATGAAGTGATGGGACTGGGTACCATGATCTTAGTTTTTTGAATATTGAGTTTTAAGCCAGATCTTTCACTCTCCTCTTTCACTCACCCTCATCAAGAGGCTCTTTAGTTCCTATTTCCTTTCTTCCATTAGTGTGGTATCATCTGCATATCTGAGGTTGTTGATATGTCTCCCTGCAAATAACTGGATAGGTTAAGCAACAGATATTTACTGTTTCACATCTGTAGAAGTTAGAATACAAAATCAAAGTGTTGATTTTCCTTTTTCCATATTCATTTCCTTCTGAGGAATGTGAAATACTGGGGGAAATATAATTGAAAGCAAAATCTTACCCTCCCCCCAAAAAAAACATATAGGTTATTAGACAAGAAAATATTTTTATTATTTATTTATTTTTGGCTGTGCTTGGGTCTTCATTCCTCCCTGGGCTTTCTCTAGTTGTAGTGATCGGGGTCTACTCTTTGTTTTACTGTGCATGCAGACTTCTCACTGTTGTGGCTTCTCTTGTTGTTGAGCATAGGCTCTAGAGTGCCAGTACTTGTGGTGTAGGGGCTTAGTTGCTCCGTCTCAAGTGGCATCTTCCCAGATCATGGATAGAGGGCATGCTCCCTGTTGGCAGATGATTACTATCCACTGCACCACCAGGGAAGTTCCTACTTTTACTACTGAATAAGCACTCCAATACTTTGGCCACCTGATGCAAAGAGCTGACTCATTTGAAAAGACCCTGATGCTGGGAAAGATTGAGGGTGGGAGGAGAAGGAGACGACAGAGGATGAGATAGTTGGATGGTATCACCAACTCAATGGACATGGGTTTGGGTAGACTCCAGCAGTTGGTGATGGACAGGGAGGCCTGGCATACGGCAGTTCACGGGGCCGCAGAGTTAGACATGACTGAGCGACTGAACTGATACTGATAATGAAGCATTAAAGCACAATATGATACTCTAACATGTAATCCCCTCAGATGTTGCAAAGACAGAATTTAAAAAAAAAAAATCATTTGATGTAATCATGCAGAAATAACCCATTATATACATGTTCTCAAGGTGAACAATAATTAGTCCTGAAGTAAGAGTATTGACAGCACCATTTTTCACACATACTTTATTCCAGGCTCATCTGATAAGAGCAGATGTTATCTAACTGGCGTTATGAAGACAAAAACAAACTTTTCATATTGTTGTAACATGAGACAGCTTTGCAATTTAGAAAAAAGTATCCTTAGAGGTTAAACTCCTACCTTACAAAAAAATCTGGGATGTTGAAGTACTATCTCTTTAGACATATAGATTTCAGAGAGATGGCTTCCAGGTTCTAAAAAAGATATTCCTGGGTCATAGAGCTGACAAAAGGCTCGTTGAGTTTCTAAAAATATTTACAACATTTCAAAAAAGCAATGAAAGAACTTATACTTGCAAGTTTTCTAAAGTAAATGATCTAAAAAGAGGACAGTGGAGGAAAAGTCTCCATCCTTGTTTATAAAGCATAATTAAACTCTTATTTTTAATTTCTATTTGTTCTTACAGAGGGAGCATTCTGCTCCAAGGCTCTGCTTGCTTTGCAGATGACCATCATTGTTCTGTGTTTCTTCATAATCTTCCTTCATCCTTGTCTGTTTCTGTTTCCAAATTACTGTTTTTTTTTTTATAAGGACAGCAGTTGTGTTAAATTAGAACCCAAACTAATAACCCTTTTTAATTCGATGAATTTTGTAAAGATGTCATCTTTTTTTTTAATTTTTATTTTTACTTTATTTTATTTTACAATACTGTATTGGTTTTGCCATACATTGACATGAATCCACCACGGGTGTACATGCATTCCCAAACATGAACCCCCCTCCCACCTCCCTCCTCATAACATCTCTCTGGGTCATCCCCGTGCACCATCCCCAAGCATCCTGTATCCTGCATCGGACATAGACTTGCGATTCGTTTCTTACATGATAGTATACCTGTTTCAATGCCATTCTCCCAAAACATCCCACCCTCTCCCTCTCCCTCAGAGTCCTAAAGTCTGCTCTACACTTCTGTGTCTCTTTTGCTGTCTCACATACAGGGTCATCATTGCCATCTTTCTAAATTCCATATATATGTGTTAGTATACTGTATTGGTGTTTTTCTTTCTGGCTTACTTCACTCTGTACAATCGGCTCCAGTTTCATCCATCTCATTAGAACTGATTCAAAAGTATTCTTTTTAATGGCTGAGTAATACTCCATTGTGTATATGTATCACAGCTTTCTTATCCATTCATCTGCTGATGGACATCTAGGTTGTTTCCATGTCCTGGCTATTATAAACAGTGCTGCGATGAACATTGGGGTACACGTGTCTCTTTCAATTCTGGTTTCCTCGGTGTGTATGCCCAGCAGTGGGATTGCTGGGTCATAAGGCAGTTCTATTTGCAGTTTTTTAAGGAATCTCCACACTGTTCTCCATAGTAGCTGTACTAGTTTGCATTCCCACCAACAGTGTAGGAGGGTTCTCTTTTCTCCACACCCTCTCCAGCATTTATTGCTTTTGGATCACAGACATTTTTTTTTTAATTTTTATTTTTACATTATTTTACTTTACAATACTGTATTGGTTTTGCCATAAATTGACATGAATCCACCACGGGCGTACACACGTTCCCAAACATGAATCCCAAACATCGCAGACTTTTGGATCACAGACATTCTGACTGGTATGAAGTGGTACCTCATTGTGGTTTTGATTTGCATTTCTCTAATAATGAGTGATGTTGAGCATCTTTTCATGTGTTTGTTAGCCATCCATATGTCTTCTTTGAAGAAATGTCTATTTAGTTCTTTGGCCCATTTTTTGATTGGGTCGTTTATTTTTCTGGAATTGAACTGCATAAGTTGCTTGTATATTTTTGAGATGAGTTGTTTGTCAGTTGCTTCATTTGCTATTATTTTCTTCCATTCAGAAGCTTCTTTTCACCTTGCTTATAGTTTCCTTTGTTGTGCAGAAGCTTTTAATTTTAATTAGGTCCCATTTGTTCATTTTTGCTTTTATTTCCAGAATTCCAGCGGGTGGATCATAGAGGATCCTGCTGTGATTTATGTCGGAGAGTGTTTTGCCTATGTTCTCCTCTAGGAGTTTTATAGTTTCTGGTCTTACATTTAGATCTTTAATCCATTTTGAGTTTATTTTTGTGTGTGGTATTAGAAAGTGATCTAGTTTCATTCTTTTACAAGTGGTTGACCACTTTTCCCAGCACCACTTGTTAAAGAGATTGTCTTTACTCCATTGTATATTTTTGCCTCCTTTGTCAAAGATAAGGTATCCATATGTGTGTGGATTTATCTCTGGGCTTTCCATTTTGTTCCATTGATCTATATTTCTGTCTTTGTGCCAGGACCATACTGTCTTGATGACTGTGGCTTTGTAGTAGAGCCTGAAGTCAGGCAGGTTGATTCCTCCAGTTCCATTCTTCTTTCTCAAGATTGCTTTGGCTATTAGAGGTTTTTTGTATTTCCATACATATCTTGAAATTATTTGTTCTAGTTTTGTTTAAAAAATCGCTGGTAGCTTGATAGGGATTGCATTGAATTTGTAGATTGCTTTGGGTAGTATACTCATTTTCACTATATTGATTCTTCTGATCCATGAACATGGTATATTTCTCCATCTATTAGTGTCCTCTTTGATTTCTTTCATCAGTGTTTTATAGTTTTCTATATATAGGTCTTTAGTTTCTTTAGGTAGATGTATTCCTAACTATTTTATTCTTTTTGTTGCAATGATGAATGGAATTGTTTCCTTAATTTCTTTTTCTACTTTCTCATTATTAGTGTAAAGGAATGCAAGGGATTTCTGTGTGTTGATTTTATATCCTGTAACTTTACTATATTCATTGATTAGCTCTAGTAATTTTCTGGTGGAGTCTTTAGGGTTTTCTATGTAGAGGATCATGTCATCTGCAAACAGTGAGAGTTTTACTTCTTCTTTTCCAATTTGGATTCCTTTTATTTCTTTTTCTGCTCTGATTGCTGTGGCCAAAACTTCCAGAACTATGTTAAATAGTAGTGGTGAAAATGGGCACCCTTGTCTTGTTCCTGACTTTAGGGGAAATGCTTTCAATTTTTCACCATTGAAGATAATGTTTGCTGTGGGTTTGTCATATACAGCTTTTATTATGTTGAGGTATGTTCCTTCTATGCCTGCTTTCTGGAGAGTTTTTATCATAAATGGATGTTGAATTTTGTCAAAGGCCTTCTCTGCATCTATTGAGATAATCATATGGCTTTTATTTTTCAATTTGTTAATGTGGTGAATTACATTGATTGATTTGCGGATATTGAAGAATCCTTGCATCCCTGGGATAAAGCCCACTTGATCATGGTATATGATCTTTTTAATGTGTTGTTGGATTCTGATTGCTAGAATTTTGTTGAGGATTTTTGCATCTATGTTCATCAGTGATATTGGTCTGTAGTTTTCTCTTTTTTGTAGCATCTTTGTCAGGTTTTGGTATTAGGGTGATGGTGGCCTCATAGAATGAGTTTGGCAGTTTACCTCCCTCTGCAATTTTCTGGAAGAGTTTGAGTAGGATAGGTGTTAGCTCTTCTCTAAATTTTTGGTAGAATTCAGCTGTGAAGCCGTCTGGACCTGGGCTTTCGTTTGCTGGAAGATTTCTGATTACAGTTTCAATTTCCGTGCTTGTGATGGGTCTGTTAAGATGTTCTATTTCTTCCTGGTTCACTTTTGGAAAGTTGTACTTTTCTAAGAATTTCTCCATTTCTTCCACATTGTGCATTTTATTGGCATATAATTGCTGATAGTAGTCTCTTATGATCCTTTGTATTTCTGCGTGTCTGTTGTGATCTCTCCATTTTCATTTCTAATTTTATTGATTTGATTTTTCTCTCTTTGTTTCTTGATGAGTCTGGCTAATGGTTTGTCAATTTTATTTATCCTTTCAAAGAACTAGCTTTTGGCTTTTTTGATTTTTGATATGGTCTCTTTTGCATTTATTTCTGCCCTAATTTTTAATTTTTCTTTCTTTCTACTAACTCTGGGGTTCTCCATTTCTTCCTTTTCTAGTTGCTTTAGGTGTATAATTAGGTTATTTATTTGACTTGTTTCTTGTTTCTTGAGGTATGCCTGTATTGCCATGAACTTTCCTCTTAGCACTGCTTTTATACTGTCCCATGGTTTTGGTTGTTGTGTTTTCATTTTCATTAGTTTCTATGCACATTTTGATTTCTTCTTTGATTTCTTCTGTGATTTGTTGGTTATTCAGAAGTGTGTTGTTCAGCCTCCATATGCTGAAATTTTTAATAGTTTTTCTCCTGTAATTGAGATCTAATCTTAATGCATTATGGTCAGAAAAGATGCTTGGAATGATTTCGATTTTTTTTGAATTTATCAAGGTTAGATTTATGGCCCAGGATATGATCTATCCTGGAGAAGGTTCCATGAGCACTTGAGAAAAAGGTGAAATTCATTGTTTTGGGGGTGAAATGTCCTATAGCTATAAATTAGGTCTAACTGGTCTATTGTATCATTTAAAGTTTGCATTTCTTTGTTAATTTTCTGTTTAGTTGATCGTCCATAGGTATGAGTGGGGTATTAAAGTCTCCCGCTATTATTGTGTTGTTGTTAATTTCCCCTTTCATACTTATTAGCATTTGTCTTACATTTTGTGGTGCTCCTATGTTGGGTGCATATATATTTATAATTGTTATATCTTCTTCTTGGATTGATCCTTTGATCATTATGTAGTGGCCTTCTTTGTCTCTTTTCACAGCCTTTGTTTTAAAGTCTATTTTATTGGATATGAGTATTGCTACTCCTGCTTTCTTTTGGTCTTTATTTGCATGGGATATCTTTTTCCAGCCCTTCACTTTCAGTCTGTATGTGTCCCCTGTTTTGAGGTGGGTCTCTTGTAAGCAGCATATAGAAGGGTCTTCTTTTTGTATCCATTCAGCCAGTCTTTGCCTTTTGTTTGGGGCATTCAACCCATTTACGTTTAAGGTAATTATTGATAAGTAGGATCCCGTTACCATTTACTTTATTGTTTTGAGTTTGTGTTTATACACCCTTTTTGTGTTTCCTATCTAGAGAATACCCTTTAGTATTTGTTGGAGAGCTGGTTTGGTGGTGCTGAATTCTCTCATCTTTTGCTTGTCTGTAAAGCTTTTGATTTCACCTTCGTATCTGAATGAGATCCTTGCTGGGTACAGTAATCTGGGCTGATTTCATCTTTAAATAAGGCCACACACGTAGTTTCTAAAGTTTAGGATATATATATATACACACACACATACACACACACACAAATGCGGTTGCTCTTTAGTCATGAAGTTGTGTCTGACTCTTTTGTGACCCCATGGACTGTAGCCCACCAGCTTCCTCTGTCCAGTGGAGTCCCCAGGGTAAAATACTGAAGTGGGTTGCCATTTCCTTCTCCAGGGAATCTTCCCTATCCAGGGAATGAGCCTACATCCGCTACATTGGCAAGCGGATTCTTTACTGTCTGAGCCATTG
The DNA here is from genome assembly GCF_014754425.2 of Oryx dammah. NCBI lineage: Eukaryota > Metazoa > Chordata > Mammalia > Artiodactyla > Bovidae > Oryx > Oryx dammah. Next base: position 24,752,455 of record NW_024070204.1, read on the forward strand.
GGGAGCCTCTCTCTAATATATATATTTAGGGAGGGGCAGAGTTAAATCCATAACAACATCATACAGCCACCTGCACAGATAAGAGACTGAAAAAATTAGCATTACACAAAGAGAAAGAAGAAAATGGTTGCTGGCTGGAAGTTCTGATCCAGCAGTAAAAGGAATATTTTGTAGCCCATTTCCTCGGCTATAGGAAGTACAGAAAGGTGAAAAGAGAGAAAAGGAAACAATTACAGTGTTATTTACAAAAGAACTGTCAGTTTTCACATTCTTGCTGCAGGAAAAGTGGAAGAAAAGAAGGGTTCTTGATCTTTCAGCTCAATTTTATCAATTAGTAAAAGTAGCTTAAATAGAGATAAAGTTTAGAATTTGCACCTAAAGCCTGGAAAGATCTGCAGTTCTTTCTGTAAATTGTCTCAAAATTGCAGGCAAAAACTTAATTGATGAAATGTAATTAAGAATCAATGCTCTTACCCCAGAGTCCTGTGAAAACTATTGTGCCCTGAGGCAAGTGACCACTTGTTAGGGACAAGTATATTATAATCGTCTAAGGAGAGGATTTTTACTCATTACAAGAATGTAAGTCTCCTTGTTTGATAAAACATAAATAAGGAAATTTGCCAACTTTTTATCAACCACAAACCAAGAGTTCTGTGTTTTCGTATTGATATGTTATGGAGATACAATATGATGTGAAGAAACATGAGAAACATCAATTAAATTTGCTATCCTATCTTCCAGTCCCTGGTGATTAAAAGAGTATCAGAATGGAATATTTTAAATCTGCTGGAAGTACAGTTATATCACCTGAATTTTGAGTTAAGCCACGAATCATAGACCACTTGAATTAGATGCAGGGAGTGAGAATGGCGAACAGCCAAGTCTCCATTTCTTACAGCCAGTTCTTGCAAGAACCATGACAAATTGTCACGTTAATTCCCTGCATATGAAATCTGGAGTTTTCAGTAGCCAATGCTTTTATGTTGCTCCAAAACCTTGAGTAGAATAATTCCCACTTAAGTTCTTATGGCAATGTCAAAATTGTGGATCAAATAAAGCTATGAATGCAAGGGAAAGAAAAGTAAACATAAGTAAGAATGAGGGTCAGGATAACAGATAAATTAGAGGAGAAAGAAGGATATGCAAGCACTAAAAGAGTTGAAATATGAAAACCATGGATTAAGAGCAAAAAAAGCAGATAAAGAGCAAACCAAAACCATTCACAATAATTCCTAAAAGAAGTTATTTCAAAGTTCAAATGGAAAGAAATCCATGTGCTTGAGATATGTATTTCTTTATTAAAACAACAACATTTCCCAATTACTACATTGTTTATGGACTAAATTTAAATAATCTGGAGTAGAACACTAAATAACATATTTTATTTTGGATTAAATTTAGTGCATTAACATTATATACTAATTTTATTATTGAAAAATACTTTTGAATCTAAATTAATTAACTATAAGTTCTCAGATATCTAACAAAAAGAATAGAATTAACAATATTAATATATGCAATGTACAGTTTGATATGCTATTGTATAGAAAATTATACTAAAACAAACTGCCTGCTCTGTTTCAGATTCTTTATTCTGGTATGTACTCCAAGTATAAAATGGTACAATATATGAGAAAGACATAAATTCAGAACAAAACAACTGACATCAAAGCGTGACACAGCTCATTGTAAAATTAATTTTAACAAAATGATGGACCAGCAGAACTCAACAATCTGGTACATACAGCATACAAAAAAAACATGTAGTATACAAAAACATGTTGAATAATAGGTTACCTGATGATAGTGTTTCCAAGCATATAATTAAAACATAAACTCAGCATAAAGAATAATTAGCTATTTAAAAGAGTAAGTTAGTTATCCATTAATTTATTTGAATAGGTATCTGTGATTCATTATTACCTAGAGGAAGTGTGTCAGAGGGCAATTTTATTAAACAATACATGTTCTGGCTTTGTAATATGTGCATGTAGATAAACACATACATACATGTATGGACACACATACATATGAATGTGTAATTTATACCTTGCTTGCTACATAAACTTAACTCTTCAAATTAAAAAAATTATTTACTTTCTAAATAAATTAATATGTAGAAAGAGGCAACATGTTCAAGCTTTAAATAAATGAGATGGTGATTTTTGTTAGCCTTCACTTCCCTGCTGAGAACTTTTTTTTAATGATTTCTGAGGAAAGATAAAGATGCAGTATCCCAAAGTGAGTATCTCATCTTGAGAGAGCACAAGATTATAGTTTTTAAATGATAATGTGCTTGATTTAAATTTTGGCACAGTAATGAGTTCACACCATTCAACTCTTTGGCCTTGCTTCAGTCTCTGTTTTGAAAAGGAGATATAAGGCTGTTAACAGCTAATATTGTCAGAGCAAATAATGGTAATAGAGACATCTTTTCTGAGGGATTTTGACAGAATCTGTACCATGGAAACAATCTCTCAGCAACAAAATCTAAATTGGGAAATAATCCCCAGGTCTACTTACCCTTTTTGCTTCTACTTTTGTGATTTTCTTTAAGCTCTTCTAATTCCCCCCATTAAAGAAACTCCAGGGATAAAAATCTATGACTACATTAATGCAGTATTCTATTTGAATTAGAAAATCAAACTGCAGAATCAGGGCTTTGAATGTTTCCTTAGAAATAATCAAGAGTAGCACATTCATCCGAGATATGAGGAAACAAGTTCTAAGATGCCAGTGTGCATTGCCCAAGGCCAAGTAGCAAGTGACTGGCAGATCTTCCAGGGAAATGCAATTGTCCCTATTCCTTTGCAAAGACTATTGTACTTAAACTGTAACAACAACAAAAAAAAAAAAAAGAATAAAAATTGAAGGAGTTATCCATACAATTAGGGATGAAGTATATTTTACAAAAATTGTATTATTTTTTAGAAAGCTTGATTCTTTAAAATATTTGCTTTGTGAAACTTTTCCATTAATACTATTTAAAATTCATGTGATTAGAAATGTGATACCTAATTTAATAAACTTTAATATGTAGTAAATTGAGTTTTTCAATATTATATTATATGTTATTTCTTGTAAAACACAGTAGAATAATTATATATAAGGAAATAATTATATTGTTCTCTATTGTAAAAGGAACTTGCTTTGAATTAGACCAAAACAATTTGAAAATTGAGCAATGATTTATGAGCAATCATTGGAATAAGTGTTTCCTCTATAGATAGATATACCATTAACCTAAATATATTTTATTTTATTTTAATTTGCTTTATTTATTTATTTTTATATAACATCTATTTTCTTATATGAACAGCTGCCATCTGTTCAAACAAACAAAAAGTTTGCAGAATCCTCTTTTAGCTTGTGCAATTCTGCACAATTGATTTCAGAATTGCTTCTGGCACCTTGCTTCTGTAGAGAAAAAGGAAGAAAAAAAAAGCATGTTTTTGTTAGTCTAAAACCGGAATGTTTCTAATAAGTCTATAATGACTCTATCTTTGGGAAGTTATTATATATTCCATGGAGCATTATTGCTCTACATAAGTGTATCTGTGTACTTTTATTTAGCTATTCTCTCGGCACTGTTTAACGGACATTCTATGAGCTCATTTTGAAGTAGACCCTACTAAAATAGGTTCTTCCTTGGTGGCTCAGACGGTAAAATCCTCTGCCTACAATTCCGGGAGACCCGTGTTTGATCCCTGGGTTGGGAAGATCCACTGGAGAAGGAAATGGCAACCCACTCCAGTGTTCTTGCCTGGAAAATCCCATGGAGCCTGGTAGGCTACAGTCCACGGGGTCGCAAAGAGTCGGACACGACTGAGCGACTTCACTCACTTACACTACTAAAATAATTGTGAACAAAGCACACAGGGTCTGCTAAAACTTGTGGGGCCCCTGTGTAATGAGATACACAGTAATCAAGCAGATATTCACAAAATACACAAATATATGTAAAATACCATAGCTCTGGTGAAACGGTACATGTAACACTGAATCCATACTAAATAAATAAATAATGGACTTTGAATGTAGCACTAGTAATAAAAAGCCCTACTGCCAGCACAGGACATGTAAGAGACGCGGGTTGGATCCCTGGCTTGGGAAGATTCCCTGGAGAAGGGCGTGCCAACTCACTCCGGTATTCTTGCCTGGAGAATCCCAAGGAAAGAGGAGCCTTGTGGGCTATAGTCCATTCGGTAACAAAGAGTCAAACACACATGCAACTTTGAAATGGTGCAAGAGAAGCAGTTCTTTCAGAGAGACCAGGAAAATCTTCTCTGGAGATGTGACTTTTATGTTAAATTGGAAGGAAAAATATAATTTGACAAAGTGGAATAATGTGTGAGGGAAAGTTATCAGTGCTCCAGGCGATGGAGACAACTAAGTGCTTTTGAATGGAAGCACGCCATATTTGCAAAAATGTAACAAGGATAAAATTCCTAATATTCAGAGAGAATTGGGAGTGTATCTGGGTCAAAACTGGAAAGGCATATAAGAACCGGACATTCTGTGTCATGTTAAATAATTTGAGAACAATGAGAATGCACTGATCTTTATTTTTAATTTAATTTTGGGGGATATGGAATAACATAAATAAGATTAAACTTTGTGTAACTACTGAATACAGAACAAATAAAATGGTTTGAAAGAGGCCAAGAAACTTGGAGGCAAATTAAAAGACTGTTGTAGAAATCCAACCAAGATTTGGCAGCATTTTGGAAAAACAATGCAGTTTTGCATTTGGGGGAAAAAAAAAAAAAAGGAGACACATTTCAACAGTGTTTAGCAGAAAGCAAAATTGACAGAAATGTGGTGATGGATTAATTAAGGAAGAATGCAGGAAAATATGATATTGTGGCTTCTGGCTTGTATCATTGTTGGATTCAGTTGTCATTTACTAAGACAGGGAATGCTGGAAGATAATCATTTTTGATCATAGAAAGATCGTGACTTATTTTGGTCTTGTTCAGTTTAATTTGTCTTTGAGTCAGCCAGGAAGTGATTCAAGCAGGCATGTGGATTGTAGGTCTATGGCTAAGAGTATTTTATGATAAAGAGTTTTATATATGGAAGCAGATTTGGCTAGAAGTAATTTTTAAAGTAATTTTGGCTGACAATATAGAACAGTTATTAAAACTGTGTTCGTCCCAACCAAATTTAATTCAATCACACTCTAAAATCCACTCTCAAATATGACTGTTATGAGAATGAGTAGTATGTCCTTTATTCTGAAATTAGCACTGATCTTTAAACTATTTAGGAACATATTTAAATTTTAAGTGAAAATTCAAATCTAACTGGGCACAAGGTATCTGAATGTAATACTCCTATATACTTAAATATTCAAGTATAGGCCAAAATAAAGTCCCTACCTCAAGAAAAGAATATTTGATTGATTTGCTTTATTAGTGAAGATTTAGGCCTGGGAAGCACCAAAGACATTTAAGTACTTCAAGTAGATTTTTGAAGACACTTCTGCTGAAACCCTAGATATCTGTGAATGTGTAAATAGTGAAATTTGGAATATTTCTTAGATATCACGCTGTGGGAACCGTCTGATATTTAAACTTATGATGAAGGCTTCAAACTGTGTCTCTTAATACTTCATCACTGTATGAAATATCATTTGTTCTTTTAATGAAATATATAATAAGAGAACATTATGTGTAAAGTACCAGGCATACCATGAACTGTAAGACCAGTGTTATAACCTTTGAATCACTTAGTCTATCAAAGTGAGATGAAGATAAAACGAACATGCCAGAGAGTGTTAGAGGAGGAGAACAAAACTCAGAGTCAAGTAACCAAAAGAAAGGTACCAAAAACAAAGAGTGGTAAATTCTACTTAGGGTCGATTAAACTCTACCAGTGCTTAGAGTCTTAAAAGGGTAAAATGGAGCACGTGCATGAGTGCATGAGTGCATGCCTGCATGCTAAGTCGCTTCAGTTCAGTTCAGTTCAGTTCAGTTGCTCAGTCGTGTCTGACTCTGTGACTGCATGAATCGCAGCACACCAGGCCTCCCTGTCCATCACCATCTCCCGGAGTTCATTCAGACTCACGTCCATCGAGTCCATGATGCCATCCAGCCATTTCATCCTCTGTCGTCCCCTTCTCCTCCTGCCCCCAATCCCTCCCTGCATCAGAGTCTTTTCCAATGAGTCAACTCTTGTCATGAGGTGGCCAAAGTACTGGAGTTTCAGCTTTAGAATCATTCCTTCCAAAGAAATCCCAGGGTTGATCTCCTTCAGAATGGACTGGTTGGATCTCCTTGCAGTCCAAGGGACTCTCAAGAGTCTTCTCCAACACCACAGTTCAAAAGCATCAATTCTTTGGCGCTCAGCCTTCTTCACAGTCCAACTCTCACATCCATACATGACCACAGGAAAAACCATAGCCTTGACTAGACGGACCTTAGTCAACAAAGTAATGTCTCTGCTTTTGAATATGCTATCTAGGTTGGTCATAACTTTTCTTCCAAGGAGTAAGCGTCTTTTAATTTCATGGCTGTAATCACCATCTGCAGTGATTTTGGAGCCCCCAAAAATATATTCTGACACTGATTCCACTGTTTCCCCATCTATTTCCCATGAAGTGATGGGACTGGATGCCATGACCTTCGTTTTCTGAATGTTGAGCTTTAAGCCAACTTTTTCGCTCTCCTCTTTCACTTTCATCAAGAGGCTTTTTAGCTCCTCTTCACTTTCTGCCATAAGGGTGGTGTCATCTGCATATCTGAGGTTATTGATATTTCTCCCAGCAATCTTGATTCCAGCTTGTGTTTCTTCCAGTCCAGCGTTTTTCATGCTGTACTCTGCATAGTAGTTAAATAAGAAGGGTGACAACATACAACCTTGATGCACTCCTTTCCCTATTTGGAACCATTCTGTTGTTCCATGTCCAGTTTTACCTGTTGCTTCCTGACCTGCATACAGATTTCTCAAGAGGCAGGTCAGGTGGCCTGGTATTCCCATCTCTTTCAGAATTTTCCAGTTTATTGTGATCCACACAGTCAAAGGCTTTGGCATAGTCAATAAAGCAGAAATAGATGTTTTTCTGGAACTCTCTTACTTTTTCCATGATCCAGTGGATGTTGGCAATTTGATCTCTGGTTCCTCTGCCTAAAACCAGCTTGAACATCAGGAAGTTCACGGTTCACATATTGTTGAAGCCTGGCTTGGAGAATTTTGAGCATTACTTTACTAGTGTGTGAGATGAGTGTGATTGTGTGGTAGTTTGAGCATTCTTTGGCATTGCCTTTCTTTGGAACTGGAATGAAAACTGACCTTTTCCAGTCCTGCGGCCACTGCTGAATTTTCCAAATTTGCTAGCATATTGAGTGCAGCACTTTCACAGCATCATCTTTCAGGATTTGAAATAGCTCCACTGGAATTCCATCACCTCCACTATCTTTGTTCATAGTGATGCTGACTAAGGCCAACTTGACTTCACATTCCAGGATATCTGGCTCTAGATGAGTGATCACACCATCGTGATTATCTGGGTAGTGAAGATCTTTTTTGTACAGTTCCTCTGTGTATTCTTGCCACCTTTTCTTAATATCTTCTGTTTCTGTTAGGTCCATATCATTTCTGTCCTTTATTGAGCCCATCTTTGCATGAAATGTTCCCTTGGTATCTCTCTAATTTTCTTGAAGAGATCTCTAGTCTTTCCCATTCTGTTGTTTTCCTCTATTTCTTTGCATTGATCACTGAAGAAAGCTTTCTTATTTCTTCTTGCTATTCTTTGGAACTCTGCATTCAGATGCTTATATCTTTCCTTTTTTCCTTTGCTTTTCACTTCTCTTCTTTTCACACCTATATTTAAGGCTTCCCCAGACAGCCATTTTGCTTTTTTGCATTTCTTTTTTATCCCACGTTGAAGGTCAGGAAGGGCGGTGGTGAGGAGATACCCTTCCTCCAAGGTAAGGGGCAGTGGCTCTGCTTTGCTGGAGCAGCTGTGAAGAGATACCCCACGCCCAAGGTAAGAGAAACCCAAGTAAAATGGTAGGTGTTGCAAGAGGGCATCAGAAGGCAGACACACTGAAACCATACTCACAGAAAACTAGTCAATCTAATAACACTAGGACCACAGCCTTGTTTAACTCAATGAAACCAAGCCATGCCTGCAGGGCAACCCAAGACAGGCGGTCATGGTGGAGAGGTCTGACAGAATGTGGTCCACTGGAGAAGGGGATGGCAAACCACTTCAGTATTCTTGCCTTGAGAACCCCATGAACAGTATGAAAAGGCAAAATGATAGGATACTGAAAGAGGAACTCCCGAGGTCAGTAGGTGCCCAATATGCTACTGGAAATCAGTGGAGAAATAACTCCAGAAAGAATGAAGGGATGAAGCCAAAGCAAAAACAATACCCAGCTGTGGATGTGACTGGTGATAGAAGCAAGATCCGATGCTATAAACGGCAATATTGCATAGGAACCTGGAATGTCAGGTCCATGAATCAAGGCAAATTAGAAGTGGTCAAACAAGAGGTGGCAAGGGTGAACGTTGACATTCTAGGAATCAGCGAACTAAAATGGACTGGAATGGGTGAATTTAACTCAGATGACCATTACATCTACTACTGCGGGCAGGAATCCCTCAGAAGAAATGGAGTAGCCATCATGGTCATCAAAAGAGTCCGAAATGCAGTACTTGGATGCAATCTCAAAAATGACAGAATTATTTCTGTTCATTTCCAAGGCAAACCATTCAATATCACTGCAATCCAAGTCTATGCCCCAACCAGTAATGCTGAAGAAGCTGAAGTTGAATGATCCTATGAAGACCTACAAGACCTTTTAGAACTAATACCCCCAAAAAGATGTCTTTTTCATTATAGGGGACTGGAATGCAAAAGTAGGAAGTCAAGAAACACCTGGAGTAACAGGCAAATTTGGCCTTGGAATACGGAATGAAGCAGGGCAAAGACTAATAGAGTTTTGCCAAGAAATTGCACTGGTCATAGCAAACACCTCTTCCAACAACACAAGAGAAGACTCTACTCATGGACATCACCAGATGGTCAACAGCGAAATCAAATTGATTATATTCTTTGTAGCCAAAGATGGAGAAGCTCTATACAGTCAGCAAAAACAAGACCGAGAGCTGACTGTGGCTTCAGATCATGAACTCCTTATTGCCAAATTCAGACTTAAATTGAAGAAAGCAGGGAAAACCGCTAGGCCATTCAGGTATGACCTAAATCAAATCCCTTATGATTACACAGTGGAGGTGAGAAATAGATTTAAGGGCCTAGGTCTGATAGATAGAGTGCCTGATGAACTATGGAATGAGGTTCGTGACATTGTACAGGAGACAGGGATCAAGACCATCTCCATGGAAAAGAAATGCAAAAAGTCTCTTCAGTCTTGTCCAACTCTTTGTCATCCACGGACCATAGCCTGCCAGACTCCTCTGTCCATGGTATTCTCCAGGTAAGAATAATGGAGTGGGTTGCCTTGCCCTCCTCCAGGGGATCTTCCTGGAGGGAATCCTCCTCCAGGGATTGAACCTAGTTCTCTTACTTGTCTTACATTGACAAGCAGGTTCTTTACTACTAGTACCAGCTGGGAAGCCCCAAAAGAGAGTAAGTGGTATTATTTTGGAAAGAATTAATTTAAGTACAGTTAGTCAATTTCAGAGATGCACTCTTAGATACCTATGTCACACCCTCTCTTCTATCCTTTATCATTTAAGACTTTTGTTTCCTTGTTTCAACATAACTTTAGCTTTCTTCCACTTAAAAAATGGAACCACCGAGAAAATCTCTACCTGCATTTACCACCAAAACTATCAAATCTATCTGAATCTGTTTTTTATCTTCCTTCTTATGATAATGGATCACTGTTTTCAGTCTTTCTTAAGGCAAAAATATCCACCTGTGGTTTGTATCCCTTCCCTTCTTTATCATCACTTCAGAACTTATCTCTGCTTTCTACTTCCTCTATTTGCATGCTTTTGTTCTTCTGAATCATTTTCAACAAATACCTGGCTTTAATGTCTCCCAAGTTCAAGACTCTCCTGTGACTCTGAATCCTTTCCAATTAACATAAATTTTGTTGACTTGTCACTTGGAGAAAATGATTTAAATTTGATTTTTTTTAATTTTCTGGTTTAGTATTCCCTTTCTCTTTCAAACACCATTCATTCACACTTAATTTCCCCATGATTCCACTGACATGCTCTTGAAATCATGAATAGACCCTGAATGCCAATTTCAATGGACAGTTTGAAAACCTCATCTTTTTCAACCATCAGCAGCTTTTAACAAATTGATCTTTATTTAGATAATCATATTCAGTCTGTACACTTTTAAAATGTTCTATACACTGTTGAGATGCAAAGTCATATCTCCAGCCTAGAGTCTACTCCTTAACTCCATGAAAGTATGTCCCTATGTCGTAAGGATTTGTAGTTAGATGCCTAAAAAACACTTCAAGCTTAATGTGCAAAAAAAGTAACTTTTCATCATCTGCCAATAAACTGATACCTTCTACAGTATTTCAATTTCATGAAAATGACCCTTTTTATTCTACTTGCCCAGATCAAATCTGGCGATTCATCCTCAAGCCATCTCCATCATATTTCATACCAATACATCAATGACATTGATGTCCATTGACATGTACACCTTGTCTGACCACTTCTTCCCACCTTCACTGCAGCCATCCTTGTCTTTAACACCAAATTTGATTATTTGAAAATACATTGCACAATATTGCTCAAAATTTTCCAGGGTTTCCTAATGCTACTCAGACTAAATCCAAATTCCATGTTGCACTCTTTCAGCATGTATGGATCTGAGCCACATCTATGCTTATAACCTTATCTCTTAACTCTTCCTCTTTCTCACTTTCATTTTGACACACTGGTTTCATATTGTTCCAGAGATCATACCATACAAATTCCTGTCTTGGTGACTTTGCATTTGTTTTTCTCTCTGCCTGGGAAACATTCCTCTGGTATTTTCAAGCATTTTTTTTCCTCTCATTTTTTTGTCTAGTGTCTGTCTGCTCAAATATTACCACATCAGAGGGACTTTTACTAATACCCTTATATAAAATAATACACATTTACAAAAAAATACTTTTCTTGCTTAATTTGATTTACTTTCTTCATAGAATTTAATCAACCTTCCATTATACTCTTCAATATCTATATATTTGTTTTTATCTATTGATTAGAACAGAAGCTGCCTCCACTAGAATATGACTCAGTAAAGTTGTCCATTTTTATGCATAGCTGTATTAACGATGCATAAATTGGAGTGTAGCACATATTAATCCCCACTATTTTCTAAATAAACAATTGACTGAAAAAACAAATGGATGAATAATAAATGAAAGGAACAGTGTGATACATTTCAGAGGTTATAGAAAACCCAAGTATGTCTAGAAATATGCAAACATTAAAATACGATTTCAGAATATAATTAAAATGTGTTTGCACAGGAACAAATTAGCATGGATAATCATTGCTCTTCCAGATAAGCAATCAATTACTGTTTTTCTATGTTCATTTATAAAACATTAAAACTCAATTTTATTCAAGGTTTCTTGATATAAATGAGTAGTTCTGAGTGTCTGTCATATGTTGGGCATCACATTAAGTAATTGGTATACAAAAATCAATGAAGACTAGATATCGTTGACTAGGGAAAATAACCATCGTACAAATTTCTATATAGGAAAATAAGTCCTATGGTTGGAGAGAGTAGCTTTGAAGCACACTTAATAATCATTTCACATGGTCTTTATTGTAGGCTTTGCAGACTTAAACATTAGATAAACTATTTACTTAAATCAGTTTTTTTTTTTTTAAGCATTAAAATTTTGATATCTAAAAGGGCCCCCAAGCAGTTCTAACACTGCCTCAATGGTCTTGTTTCTTCAAGTGGCACAGATTGCAAAAGTCTTTAGTTACAATTTTCAAAACATAAGCCTATATTTTTAATCTTATTAACAAAACTCAGTACAAGAGTATTTTGTTTAATGTCTGTGACTACATTTATCTGAAAACTGTGCACTACTGAATGCTGAGACATCTGCCAATGCAGATCTTAAATTATGCTGGACCATTTAAATCTTCATGGGGTGAATCATATAAAGTGAAAGCTGGAAGTGTTCTTATTGCATTTCCATCCTTCCCTGAATCTAAGCATGTCTTTGATCTTCCTCAGGAGCTGTAATTGGGACACTCCAGAATTAGTTGACCAGGAGTTTCGTTGACAGGGGAGTAATTTTGTTTCCTGAAATTCTAATCATCCTTTTGTTATTTTGCAAAGCATCATTTTTTTTTAATCCAAATATAATGAATGGAGTACTAAGGAAAATACATAGTGTTCTTACTGTGTAAAAAAGGGGTAAAGAAGCCATACTCCAAAATAAAGTTACAAAGGGATCACAGTACACATGAGAATATCTTTTTTGCATTGGTAATATTACATGAAGTAAGATGAAGATACAAGAACAAAAGTTCACAGTAAGTGACAGAAGCAAAATCTTCAAAAAGCAAAAAAGAAAGAGCAAGGGACATATAGTGTTTATAAATTTTTGCAGTAAGTAAAATGAAAGTTTAATGAAACTAATCAGTTTTACACACTGAATCATTTCAGAGAAATTTTTGGCTTACAAAGTATAGAGAAATAGGCAAAAGACAGTCAAGGAAAGGAATAAAATTTGAATGAAGATGTCTTAGAGAGAAGAAAGAAACTTACTGAAATCTTTCCAAGCATCTTTTCTGACCACAATGCAGTAAGATTAGATATCAATTACAGGAGAAAAACTATTAAAAATCCCAACATATGGAAGCTGAACAACACGCTGATGAATAATCAGCAAATCACAGAAGAAATCAGAAAAGAAATCAAAATATGCACAGAAACAAATGAAAATGAAAACACAACAACCCAAAACCTATGGGGCTCTGTAAAAGCAGTACTAAGGGAAATAGCAATACAGGCTTACCTCAAGAAACTAGAAAAAAGTCAAATAAATAACCTAACTCTACACCTAAAGTGACTTGAAAAGGAAGAAATTACTAACCCCAGGGTTAGTAGAAGGAAACAAATCTTAAAAATTAGGGCAAAAATAAATGCAAAAGAAACAAAAGAGACCATAGCAAAAATCAACAAAACCAAAAGCTGGTTCTTTGAGAAGATAAGTCAAATTGACAAACCATTAGCCAAACTCATCAAGAAACAAAAGGAGAAAAATCAATTCTATAAAATTAGAAATAAAAATGGAGAGATCACAACAGAAATACAAAAGATCACAACACAGAAATACAAAGGATCATAAGAGACTATTATCAGCAACTATATGCAAATAAAATGGACAACTTGGAAGAAATGGACAAATTCTTTAAAAATTACAACTTTTCAAAATTGAACCAGGAAGAAGTAGAAAATCTTAACAGACCCATCACAAGGATCGAAATTGAAACTGTAATCAGAAATCTTCCAACAAACAAAAGCCCAGGACCAGACGGCTTCACAGCTGAATTCTACCAAAAATTTAGAGAAGAACTAGAACCTATCTTACTCAAAGTATTCCAGAAAATTGCAGAGGAATGTAAACTTCCAAACTCATTCTATGAGTCCACCATCAACCTAATACAAAAATCTGACAAAGATGCCACACAAAAAGAAAACTACAGGCCACTATCACTGATGAACATAGATGCAAAAATCCTTTACAAAATTCTAGCAAACAGAACCCAACAACATATTAAAAAGATCATACATCATGACCAAGTGAGTTTTATCCCAGGGATGCAAGGATTCTTCAATATCTGCAAATCAATCAATGCAATACACTACATTAACAAATTGAAAAATAAAAAACATATGATTATCTCAATAGATGCAGAGAAAGCCTTTGACAAAATTCAAAATCCATTTATGATAAAAACCCTCCAGAAAGCAGGAATAGAAGGAACATACCTCAACATAATAAAAGCTATATATGACATTATAGCAAATATTATCACCTCAATGGTGAAAAATTGAAAGCATTTCCCCTAAAGTCAGGAACAAGACAAGGGTGCCCATTTTCACCACTACTATTCAACATAGTTCTGAAAGTTTTGGCCACAGCAATCAGAGCAGAAAAAGAAATGAAAGGAGTCCAGATTGGAAAAGAAGAAGTAAAACTCTCACTGTTTGAAGATGACATGATCCTCTACATAGAAAACCCTAAAGACTCCACCAGAAAATTACTAGAGCTAATCAATTAATATAGTAAAGTTGCAGGATATAAAATCAACACACAGAAATCCCTTGCATTCCTTTACACTAGTAATGAGAAAGTAGAAAAAGAAATTAAGGAAACAATTCCATTCACCATTGCAATGAAAAGAATAAAATAGTTAGGAATACATCTACCTAAAGAAACTAAAGACCTATATATAGAAAACTATAAAACACTGATGAAAGAAATCAAAGAGGACACTAATAGATGGAGAAATATACCATGTTCATGGATCAGAAGAATCAATATAGTGAACATGAGTATACTACCCAAAGCAATCTACAAATTCAATGCAATCCCTATCAAGCTACCAGCGATTTTTTTTTAAACAAAACTAGAACAAATAATTTCAAGATATGTATGGAAATACAAAAAACCTCGAATAGCCAAAGCAATCTTGAGAAAGAAGACTGGAACTAGAGGAATCAACCTGCCTGACTTCAGGCTCTACTACAAAGCCACAGTCATCAAGACAGTATGGTACTGGCACAAAGACAGAATTATAGATCAATGGAACAAAATGGAAAGCCCAGAAATAAATCCACACACCTATGGGCACCTTATCCTTGACAAAGGAGGTATGAATATACAATGGAGAAAAGACAATCTCTATAACAAGTGGTGCTGGGAAAACTGGTCAACCACTTGTAAAAGAATGAAACTAGAATACCTTCTAACACCATAATAAAAATAAACTCAAAATGGATTAAAGATCTAAATGTAAGACCAGAAACTATTAAACTCCTAGAGGAAAACAAAGGGAAAACACTTTCCAACATAAACCACAGCAATATCCTCTATGACCTACCTCCCAGAATATTGGAAATAAAAGCAAAAATAAATAAATGGGACCTAATTAAAATTAAAAGCTTCTGCACAACAAAGGAAACTATAAGCAAGGTGAAAAGACAGCCTTCAGAATGGGAGAAACTAATAGCAAATTAAGCAACTGACAAACAACTAATCTCAAAAATGTACAAGCAACACTTGTAGCTCAATTTCAGAAAAATAAATGACCCAATCAAATAATAGACCAAAGAACTAAATAGACATTTCTCCAAAGAAGACATACAGATAGCTAACAAACACATGAAAAGATACTCAACATCACTCATTATCAGAAAAATGCAAATCAAAACCACAATGAAGTACCATTTCATGCCAGTCAGAATGGCTGCTTTCCAAAAGTCTATAAGCAATAAATGCTGGAGAGGGTGTGGAGTAAAGGGAACCCTCTTACACTGTTGGTGGGAATGCAAACTAGTAGAGCCACTATGGAGAACAGTGTGGAGATTCCTTAAAAAACTGGAAATAGAACTGCCATATGACCCAGCAATCCCATTGCTGGGCATACACACCGAGGAAACCAGAATTAAAAGAGACACGTGTACCCCAAAGTTCATCACAGCACTGTTTATAATAGCCAGGACATGGAAGCAACCTAGATGTCCATGTGCAGATGAATGGATAAGAAAGCTGTGGTACATATACACAATGGAATGAAATATTACTCAGCCATTAAAAAGAATACATTTGAATCTGTTCAAATGAGATGGATGAAACTGGAACCTATTAAACAGAGTGAAGTAAGCCAGAAAGAAAAACACCAATACAGTACACTAAAGCATATATATGCAATTTAGTAAGAAGGTAATGATAACCCTGTATGCGAGGCAGCAAAAGAAAGACAGGTGTATTCAACAGTCTTTTGGACTCTGTGGGAGAGGACGAGGGTGAGATGATATGGGAAAATGACATTGAAACACATAAAATATCATATGTGAAACGAATTGCCAGTCCAGGTTTGATGCATGATACAGGGTGCTCGGGGCTGGTGCACTGGGATGACCCAGAGGAATGGTATGGGGAGGGATGCGGGAGGGGGATTCAGGAGGGGGAACACATGTACACCCCTGGTGGATTCAAGTCAATGTATGGCAAAACCAAATACAATATTGTAAAGTAAAATAAATTAATTAATTAATAAAAAATACATCTCAAAAGACAGAGTTTTACAAACTATCCAGAATACTTTGAAACAAAATTGAATATCTACACTTTTGCTATGATAGTTTTTTTTAATTTATGTAAAATATATAGTATTTAATATAAAGATGATATATTTGAACATACAGTTAGCCATAAACTAAGTTCTTCATACTATATTCTATATTGGGTAAATAATACAGTATATTTTGGTAGACTTAAACTGGGAACTTATGTCAATTAAAATGAGCTGAGCGAATAAATTTATGTTATTATTTTCCTATTGTCCATGGTCATCTGCATATTTGGGTTATTGTTATTTCTCCCGACAATCTAGATTTCAGGTTGTGCTTCATTCAGCCTAGAGTTTCCCATGATGTACACCGCATATAAGTTAAATAAGCACGGTGACAATATACAGCCTTGATGTACTCCTTTCCCGATTTGAAACCAGTCTGTGGTTCCATGTTCAGTTCTAAATGTTGATTCCTGACCTGCATACAGATTTCTCAAGAGGCAGGTCAGGTGGTTTGATATTCCCGTCTCTTTCAGAATTTTCCACAGTTTATTGTGATCTACACAGTCAAAGGCTTTGGCATAGTCGATGAAGCAGAAATAGATGCTTTTTTCTGGAACCCTCTTGCTTTTTTGAAATGCAGCGAAGGCTATCAATTTGATCTCTGGTTCCTCTGTGTTTTCTAAAACCAGCTTGAACATCTGGAAGTTCATGGGTCATATATTGTTGAAGGCTGACTTGGAGAATTTTGAGCATCGCTTTGCTAGCATGTGAGATGATTGTGATTGTGCGGTAGTTTGAGGATTTTTTGGCTTTGCCTTTCTTTGGGATTGGGATGAAAACTGATCTTTACCAGCCCCATGGCCACTGCTGACTTTTATAAATTTGCTGGCATGTTGAGTGCAGCACTCTCACAGCATCATCTTTTAGGAATTGAAAGAGCTCAACTGGAATTCCATAACCTCCATTATCTTTGTTCCTGGTAATGCTTCCTAAAACACACTTGACTTTGCATTCCAGGATGTCTGGCTCTAGGTGAGTAGTGATCACACTGCTGTGATTATCTGGGTCATGAGGATCTGTTTTGTACAGTTCTTCTGTGTATTTCTGCTACCTCATCTTAATATCTTCTGCTTCTGTTAGGTCCATACCATTTCTGTCCTTTATCGAGCCCATCTTTGCATGAAATGCTCCCTTGGTATCCCTAATTTTCTTGAAGAGATCTCTAGTCTTTCCCATTCCATTATTTTCCTGTTTCTTTTCAATGATCACTGAGGAAGGGTTTCTTATCTCTCCTTGCTATTCTTTGGAACTCTGCATTTAAATGGGTATATCTTTCCTTTTCTCCATTTCTTTTTGCTTCTCTTCTTTTCACAGCTATTTGTAAGGCTGTGAAATGAATAGTTCTGAGCGTCTCTTTGCTTTTTTTGCATTGTTTTTCCCTTGGGGATGGTCTTTCTTCCTGTCTCCTGTAAAACATTACGAACCTCTGTCCATAGTTCATTAGACACTCTGTCTATCAGATCTAGTCCCTTAAATCTATTTCTCACTTCCACTGTATAATCGTTAGGGATTTGATTTTAGGTAATACCTGAATTGCCTAGTGGTTTTCTCTACTTTCTTCAATTTAAGTCTAAATTAGGCAATAAGGAGTTCATGATCTGAGCCGCAGTCAGTTCCTGGTCTTGTTTTTGCTGACTGTATAAAGCTTCTCCATCTTTGACTGTAAAGAATATAATCAGATTTTGGTGTTGACCACCGGTGATGTCCATGTGTGAAGTCTTCTCTTGTGTTGTTCCAAGAGGGTGTTTGCTATGACCAGTGTATTCTATTGGCATAATTCTATTTGCCTTTGCCCAGCTTCATTCTGCACTCCAAGGCCAAATTTGCCTGTTACTCCAATGCAGATGACTCCACCCTTATGGCAGAAAGTGAAGAACTAAACAGTCTCCTGATGAAAGTGAAAGAGGAGAGTGAAAAATTTGGCTGAAAGCTCAACATTCAGAAAACGAAGATCATGACATATAGATGGAGAAACAGTGGAAACAGTGGCAGGCTTTATTTTGTGGGGCTTTAAAATCACTGCAGATGGTGAGTGCAGCCATGAAATTAAAAGATGCTTGCTCCTGAGAAAAGTTATGAGAAACCTAGACAGCATATTAAAAAGCAGAGACATTACTTTACCAACAAAGGTCTATCTAGTCAAGGCTATGCTTTTTCCAGGATGGATGGATACTGGAAAATGTATGGATGGATGTGAGAGTAATATATGGATGTGAGAGTTGGACTATAAAGAAAGCTCAGTGCCAAAGAATTGATGCTTTTGAACTGTGGTGTTGGAAAACACTCTTGAGAGTCCCTTCGACTGCAAGTCCATCCTAAAGTAAATCAGCCCTGAATATTCATTGGAAGGACTGATGCTGAAGCTAAAACTCCGATATCTTGGCCACCTGTTGCAAAGAGCTGACTCATTTAAAAAGATTCTGATGCTGGGAAAAATTGGAGGTGGGAGGAGAAGGGGATGACAGTGGATGAGATGATTGGATGGCATCACTGACTCAATGGGTATGAATTTGAGTAAACTCCAGGAGTTAGTGATGGACAAGGAGTCCTGGTGTGCTGCAGTCCATGGGCTCGCAGAGAGTCAGACATGACTGAGCGACTGAACTGATCTGAACTGAACTGAATTGTCCATGGTTGTCATGGAATAAACCCTTTATGATGAATAAAAACTTAGTTTCATTTTGGAGAATTTTTCAGTCCTGGAATTGTTGATTAATTAAATCAATATGCATTTTCTTATTTTTTTCTATAAATTTTAAGTTAGCAATTTTAAATAATTATTTCATGTGCACAGATTGTCAGAGAGCCATCTGAAAAGGTGAAAGTGGAATTTTGTTGTCAATTTAATGCAAGTGTTTTACTAGGAACCTAACTCATATTTATAGTGTTGATACATCATATAGTTCTAAGAATTCAGAACAAGAAAATCAGAATTTCAGGTGACAATATCAAGAAAAATATTACAGAGCCCCACATTTACTTCTGAGGTAGGTATTTGTTTTAAATGATAATGATATTATGAAAAATGTTTATGGGTTAATGCAAAAAGGCTTATTTTACATGAGATTAGAAATGATTTTATTAAGCTGATATATGCAGTAACTTCTGCATACTTTGGGGAAAACTTTTCTTTCAACTGAACTTGCAGAATCCTTTGTCTTCTTAAATAAATACATTGGAACCCTTCCTTCAATAAATAGCTATAAAATCCCATGAACCTCAAGGGATTATACTTTTGGCTCTCACTCTTTCACTCTGAAGTGTAATGGGCCAATCATTTTGCCTTGGACTTCTGATAAACTCACCACATGGGAAAAGTGTAAATTTATTCGAATCAGATCTAGGAAAAATATGACTATGGCTTTTAGTGTTCAGAGGTAAGTACATATCTCTTAGGTGTTGGAAAACAGTCTTGCCCTTAACATAACCTCTATATATTTTTTCTTCCTGCAGTATGATCTGACAGCAAAACTGAAATTGATTCAGTCCACAATCATATGCATATCCATTCAGCTTGATCACTTAAAATCGTTGTGTTTAATGGTATGTATCTAAAGAGAGAACAAATTGAATGCCCATTGTCTGCTTTTTTCTTTACTACTTTAAGAATGTTGTAATAATTACTAGCTCTTGAGAAAATGTATTAGGACTACCCTCTCATGTGGCTTATATTGAATTAATAAATTCAACAGTATTTAAATAAATATAGTCAAAGAAAGCTATATTTTTTTAATGAGTAGATTAAATGTTGGGTGATATGTCCATTCTCAGCACTGAAATCTGAACCCTATAATATGCTAGCATAGTGTGCGTATCTTTATTGAATATGCAGGTAATTCTTCCTACACTGGCCACAGACTATTCATAGTGCATCTATGAATAGATATTTCATGAAATATACTTTGAGATGTTCTGGAATCAGCTATTTCAAAGTTTCATAATTTTCTCCAAAGTTTCCATTTCAGCACTTCCCATGTAATACTCAGTAGAAAACAGAAGCCTATAACTAGACACTCATTCAAGTTCTTTTGAGATATCTAGTAGGATTGCTGAATTTGCATGAATTAGTTTCATTTTCTCCTACCTTAAGAAAAACTTCCAGATATGCTTGGAGCTCCATTGTATCTCAACTTCTCAGAATTTTCTCCCATCTCAGTTCTTTCCTGTGCTTTAACTCTCAAATCTTACTCACTTTTATTCTTGTTCTCTAAGAGTTTACTCTTTTCTAAGATGTTAAACCAGAAATCCTACCAGAGGCATGGTGATATGAATAATGATGTGATAGCAACCCCAAGTACAAGTTGATAAATTGTCAGAATTTTTGCCCTAGCAGTCCAACATCAGTCTGGATCCCCTTGGATAGAAACCTCATGCCAAAACTTATGCAATGAACTTGCAAAGAAAAAATAATAGCAGTGATTTTTCTTGAGACAAATTGTTGTGCTTTATTGAAAATTTCAGTATGAAAAGGCAAAAAGATAGGACACTGAAAGACGAACTCCCCAGGTTGGTAGATGCACGATACGCTACTGGAGAACAGTGGCCCATGAAAAAGTAATACAAAAAGGCAAAATGGTTGTCTGAGGAGGCCTTACAAATAACTGAGAAAAGAAAAGAAATTAAAGGCAAAGGAGAAAAGGAAAGACATACACATTTGAATGCAGAGTTCCAAAGAATAGCAAGGAGAGATTAAAAAAATACTTCCTCGAGGATCAGTGCAAAGAAATAGAGGGAAATGATAGAATGGGAAAGACTAGAGATCTCTTCAAGAAAATTAGGGATACCAAGGGAATATTTCATGCAAAGATGGGCTCAATAAAGGACACAAATGTTTACGGACATAACAGAAGCAGAAGATATCAAGAAGAGGCAGTGAGAATATACAGAAGAACTATACAAAAAAGATCTTCATGACCCAAATAACAATGATGGTGTGATCACTCACCTAGAGCCAGACATCCTGGAATTCAAAGTCAAGTGGGCCTTAGGAAGCATCATTACAAACAAAGCCATTGGAGGTGATGGAATTCCAATTGTGCTATTTCAAATCCTAAAGATAATGCTGTGAAAGTGCTGGACTCAATATACTATTAAATTTGGAAAACTCAACAGTGGCCACAGGACTCGAAAAGGTCAGTTTTTATTCCAATTCCAAAGAAAGGCAATACCAAAGAATGTTCAAACCCCACACAGTTGCACTCATCTCACACACTAGTAAAGTAATCCTAAAAATTCTCCAAGTCAGTGTTCAACAGTACGTGAAGTGTGAACTTCCAGATGTTCAACCTGGACTTAGAAAAGGCAGAGGACCCAGAGATCAAGTTACCATATCCGCTGGCTCATCAAAAAAGCAAGATTCCAGAAAAAAATATCTACTTCTGCTTTATTGACTACACCAAAGCCTTTGACTGTGTAAATTACAAGAAACTATGGAAAATTCTACAAGAGATCAGAATACCAGACCACCTTACCTGTCTCCTGAGAAATTTGTATGCAAGTTAAGAAGCAACATTTAGAACTAAACATGCAACAGCAGACTGGTTCCAAGTCAGAAAAGGAGTCAAGGCTGTATATTGTCACCATGCTTATTTAACTTATATACAGAGTACATCATATGAGATGCTGGGTTGGATGAAGCACAAACTGGAATCGAGATTTCTGGGGAGAAATATCAATAACCTCAGATATGCAGATGACACCACCCTTATGGCAGAAAGTAAAGAAGAACTAAGGAGCCTCTTGATGAAAGTGAAAGAGGAGAGTGAAAAAGCTGGCTTAAAACTCAACATTCAGAAAACTAAGGTCATAGCATCTGGTCCCATCACTTCGCAAATACATGGGGAAGCAATCAAAACAGTGACAGAATTCGATGGACATGAGTCTGAGTGAACTCCAGGAGTTGGTGATGGATAGGGAGGCCTGGCGTGCTGCGATTCATGGGGTCACAAAGAGTCGGACATGACTGAGAGACTGAACTGAACTGAAAATCACTGCAGATGGTGTCTGCAGCCATGAAATTAAAATACACTTGTTCGTCAGAAGAAAAGCTATGATCAACCTAAACATATTAAAACGTATTAACTTACACATATTAAAAAGTAGAGACATCACTTTGTCAACAAAGGTCTGTCTAGTCAAAGCTATGGTTTTTCCAGTAGTCATGTATGGATATGAGATTTGGACTATAAGGAAAGCTGAGTGCCAAAGAATTGACGCTTTTGAACTGTGGTGTTGAAGAGTCCTGATAGTCCCTTGCATTGCAAGGAGATCCAACCTGTAAATCCTAAAGGAAATTAGTACTGAGTATTCATTGGACAGACTGATGTTGAAGCTGAAGCTCCAATACTTTGGCCACCTGATGTGAAGAGGTGACTCACTGGAAAAGATCTGATGCTGATTAAGATTGTAGGCAGGAGGAGAAGGGGACAACAGAGGGTGAGGTGGTTGGATGTCATCACCGACATAATGGACATGCATTTGAGAAAATTCTGGGAGCTAGTGATGGACAGGGAGGCCTGACATGCTGCAGTCCATGGGGTCACAAAGAGTTGGACACAGCTGAGGAACTAAACTAAACTGATCCAAAATTTCTTTTTTTTATCTTTTTAAATTAATTTTTTTATTGGAGTATAGTTGATTTACAATGTTTTATAAGTTTCTGCTATACAGCAAAGTGAGTTAGTTATATATACACATATATCCACTCTTGTTTAGATTATATTCCCATTTAGGTCATTATAAAGTATTTAAAAATTCCCTGTGCTATTAAGTAGGTTCTTATTAGTTATCTATTTTATATATAGTAGTGTGTATTCAAAATTTCATCAAAAATGCTTAGAAAAGAAGCAGGATAGAAAAGTCTCTTTTACAATGTAGGTCTAGATCGAAGGACCAAGTGGGACCTGTAGAAGAGACTGGGAGGTATCAATGAAATCTCTTAGACACCGTGGTCTGAACTTTGTTCAGAGAATAGCTATTATTTTGGCTACTGATTCACTAAAATCATTTATCTTTCTCCCTAAAATTATATCTAGATGACAGTTGCCAACTTCCTTTACACGTGGCTGTTTGTTTACATTCTGGGCACCACAATGTGGACAGGAATTAGATGATAAAATACTTTCATGTGTTTCCCCAAAAGTCCCTCCTCTGTCTTTGTCTGTCTCTGCTTCCTGGCCAAGTGCAAAGGTTGTTATAACTGTAAAATAAAATGGCCTGTTTTATTTCATTTAATGGCTGTATGGAAAATCACCTTCAGTATAACCACTTTGAACTGATGAGCATTAAATGAACTTCACTTGTTAAGCCATTGGGATATCACTTGTTAAGCTATTGGGATATGAAGGCACTTTCTTCCTTATTTGTTAACAGAAGTAATTTTTGTCTAAGAAATTCAGAGGGCATAAGATTTATACTGATGAGATACTTTGAAAAAGCTGTATTGGGGAAGCCTCCTGCTACATCTGGAAAACAAATATTTGTGGGCAAAGTTCCAAGTGTATGTGTATTTGTTTACATGTACCAGATGTGAAACACACAGAGAGAGGTTTTTATAGCAATCTTCTTACCTCCAAGTTTCTTAAGTTTTTATTATCCAAACCTGGAAAGGTCAGGACTACTAGCTACCCACTGAGGGAGGAAATGAGAGATATGATGGACCTAAACTCTAACAAATGATCAATCCAAAACACTCTGCCTTGGCCAGTTGAGAGTATTTGGTGTTAAAATGAGTTCATAGTTTCAATAACTGTGAGGAATAAAACATTCCAAAAACCTATATCTGAATTGTCATTGTTTAGCCATTAAGATATGTACAACTCTTTTGAGACCCTATAGACTATAGCCTGCCAGGCTCCTCTGTCCATGGGATTTCACAAGCAAGAATAATGGAGTGGGTTGCTATGTCATTCTCCAGGGGACCTTCCCAACCTAGGGACTGAACCCATATCTCCCACACTGGCAAGTTAATTCTTTACCACTGAGCCACCAGGGAATTGTCACCATGTTTTCAATGTTTATTCAGTTCAGTTCAGTTCAGTCACTCAGTCGTGTCCAACTCTGCAACCGCATGAATCGCAGCACTCCAGGCCTCCCTGTCCATCACCTCTCCCGGAGTTCACTCAAACTCACGTCCATCAAGTTAGTGATGTCATCTAGCCATCTCATCCTCTGTCGTCCCCTTTTCTTCCTGCCCCCAATCCCTCCCAGCATCAGAGTCTTTTCCAATGAATCAACTCTTCGCATGAGGTGGCCAAAGGAGTTTCAGCTCTAGCATCATTCCTTCCAAAAAACGCCCAAGGCTGATCTCCTTTAGAATGGACTGGTTGGATCTCCTTGCAGTCCAAGGGACTCTCAAGAGTCTTCTCCAACACCACAGTTCAAAAGCATCAATACTTCGGCGCTCAGCTTTCTTCACAATCCAACTCTCACATCCATACATGACCACTGGAAAAACCATAGCCTTGACTAGACGGACCTTTGTTGGTAAAGTAATGTCTCTGCTTTTGAATATGCTATCTAGGTTGGTCATAACTTTTCTTCCAAGGAGAAAGCATCTTTTAATTTTATGGCTGCAATCACCATGTGCAGTGATTTTGGAGCTCCCCAAAATAAAGTCTGATACTATTTCCACTGTTTCCCCATCTATTTGCCATGAAGTGATGGGACCAGATGCCATGATCTTTGTTTTCTGAATCTTGAGCTTTAAGCCAACTTTTTCACACTCCTCTTTCACTTTCATCAAGAGGCTTATTTCTTATTAACTTGTGGCAAATTTTTACAAGATAGAAATGGATCTCTTTATCATATAAAGTCTGAACGAGTATATTGATTTGTAATTTACACTTAAACATACATTTCTAATTTTCCTGCATTAAATCCAGTGGAAAAAGCAGAGTATCATTCCAGAGGCTAACCACAGGAATTCTGCTCACATTCTAATGGTTGGTGTCGGTAATAAGGCCACACTTACTGCAAGAGACACTGAAGTATGATAGTCATTGTTCATTACCATTTGCTAAGCAAAAGATTACTACGTTGGAGGAAGACAGTAATAGATATTAGACAAAAACAAGTAGTTACAACCATGTTTTACTACATTAATTTTTAAAAAGCAATTGCATTTGTGTTATATACCATGGGTCACCTTTCTTTAATATGCCAACTAAATAAATAGAATAAAAGATCCATTGTTTATCAATTCACAAATTTTTATATGGAATATTCTGTCTTTCTCTTTCTTTCATATTTTGAATCATAGTAACATGGTTCTACTGATACTATTTCACTGGTTTGTTGTTGTTTTTCAGTCATGAAGTCAAGTCCTACTCTTTATGACCTCATGGACTACAATATGCCAGACTTCCCTGTCTTATGCTATCTCCCTGAGATTGCTCAAATTTGTGGCATCACCGACTTGATGGACGTGAGTTTGAGTGAACTCCGGGAGTTGGTGGTGGACAGGGAGGCCTGGCGTGCTGCAGTTCATGGGGTTGCAAAGAGTTGGACACGACTGAGTGACTGAACTGAACTGAACTGAACTGAGTCAATGATACCATCCAACCATCTCATCCTTTGTTGCTCTCTTCTCCTCCTGTCTTCAATCTTTCGCAACATCAGGGTCTTTTCCAATGAGTCAATTATTCACATCAGGTGGCCAAAGTATTGGAGCTTCATTTTCAGCATCAGTCCTTCCAATGAATATTCATGGTTGATTTATTTTAGGATTGACTGATTTGATCTCTTTGCTATTCAAGAGACTCTCAAGAGTCTTCTCCAGCACCACAGTTTGAAAACAAATTCTTCAGTACTCAGACATTTTTATGGTCCTACTCTCACATTTGTACATGACTACTGGAAAAACCATAGCTTTGACTGTGCAGACCTCTCTCAGCAAAGTGATATCTCTGCTTTTAAATACACTGTCTAGGTTTGTTAGAGCTTTTATTCACACTCATAATAACAAAACAAAATCTCCTGTTTTCAGCTCTTGGTGCTTATAATCTTCCTGTGTTATAGCTGTATTGAGTACAGTTGTCAAGGTGACAAACAGAAAATGAATATAAGCTAGGCATTTGTTCATTGGTTGATGTGTGTGTATGTATGTGTGTCTGCATGTGTGCATGTTAGAGTGTATGATGATAAAGCTGGATTTCCAAAAAGAATTTAGAAGTATGTGACATTTCATATAAATTGTATGAGGATTGCAGTGTCACAGAGAACAATACTTAGTAAATATCTAAAAGTTAAAATTGCTGTGAGTCTATATTTGGAACATACTAAATACATACTGTTAATTATATCCTTTTATATAAATTGCAAAGAATTGAACTAAATTATTTAATAGTTCTATTTCTTGGTCATAGTGAAATGAGGCTGTAACAGAGATACAACAATAATTTAGTTACTTAAAATATAGCAATTTATTTGTCTTTCATATATTATAAATCAAGGTCAATATTACAGTCAATTGATAGTACTGCCCCACAAAGGCATGGCACTTATTCTTTATGATCTCCAGCTCCATGAATTCTGGCTTATATATGAGGCTAGAATATCCTCGTAATATAAATGATAATATTATCTTATTCAAGAATGGTTTCCATCTTTAGATTCCATTATTTTATTTATTCTTAATTAAGCAGATTTTTGGGTTGACCACAGCAAGCAGTTTAGAAACTATGATAGCTAGCTGATAAGCTGTCCCTGGGCTATTATACAGTGGCTACATCTGCAAAATTTAGGGACAAACTCACTGGAGAATAATTCCCACTTAATTATTTATTAACTATGAGAACCAAAGCAAATTATCTAATTTGTGTCTGCTTACTTATATCAGAAATGCATGTCCTAGCTCAATGATAGATTGAATCAATTAATATTTTTAAAAAGCTGAGAAGAGTAGCAAAGCCATAGTCAATACTCAATAAGTATTATTGACTATATTGTCCACTAAAATAATAAGCACCTTGAGGTAGGGTAACAAATAAGGTAAGGTGTCACCTTTTTTGTTTACTATTCTATCTCCAATGCCCAAAGTGCCTGGTATGGAGTAAGCATTAAGATATTTCTTGAGTTAGTAAGTTTTCAGGTATTCCACTAAAATATCTTGCATCACTTATGTATTTGTGAACACAAGTTCAAAACTTAAAATATGATTTAATCTAATTGTTATAGAATAAAATTTAGTAGGGTGAATTTAAGTTGAATGCTGTACCTGCCATTCCTTATAGTTTTATAATGTGTGAGTCTCATTTATCTTACTAAGAAAATAGGATTAATACATGCACATCTCTCAAATGTTATCTGTAGGATCATATAATATGATATGCCTAAAGTGTTTAAGATGTTGCTTCAAAAATGATATAAACATTACTAGCAGTATTGTTACTAGTATCATTATGTACCATTGGGATCATCATTAGATGTGTAGGAGTTCTCTTTATGCTATAGTTGCTGTGTTAACATTCACTCAGCCTACTTTATACTTATGTTGTTTTGTCTTTCATTAACTTTTAAAATGCTTGTTTCCTCAGTAGACATGTTTCATACCATTTTATATTCCATCTGCTCTCACTGGTATATGACTGCAATGAATGCCAACTGGTGATTCATCCTAGTGATTTAGAGAAACAATGTTCTTTAGATATAAAATCAAGTAAGTGTTTTGTCTGTGATGAATTACTCATGCCTTACTTCCTTAAAAGTGATATTATTTAACAGGGCTGCCACTCAGTAACCTCTCAGAAATCTGGTCTCCTCCAAATATCCTCTTCATTTAAATGAATTATTTTTTGTCCTCATGTCTTAGAATAGCAATACTTCTCTTAGGGTTTTGTTCACTGATCCTATAAGCACAGGTGCTAGAAGTTTTCAAAGACTATTTTGCAGTTATGGTCTTTTTGTTGATTCTCTTGCTGACAAAGGATAAGTCAGTGAGTTTAACTTTATTATTATTATTCAGTATATCCTTTTAATGGAGACAATCCTTTGGAAAGATCTGTGTCTGCCATTTAAGTTTCTCTCTACAAAATCACTTTGAATACCCTCTTAATTTTAAGAGGTAAGGTTTTTCTAGTTTGTTCTACTCTTTGAGAACAAGGAACATTCATACCAAACATTTTCATTCAGGTAACCAACAAATATATGTAAACTAATTCCAGAGTGTTGGTATGCACTATGTGCTAAAGATAAGCGAATAAGGATTTTACCTGTGTTCTCCTGTAGCCTCCACAATGGTGTAGTAGATGGCCATAGAAAAATAAAATGTAGCTAGTACATTCAAAGTTTATATGAAAAGGATCTAATTTATTAAATTTTTAAAACCAAAAGGAAATATATACATCTCACCTGAAATATGATTCAGTTTAATTTTGAACTTCATGAATGTACCATATTTTTCTGTCTGTATTTTAAGACAGCCTATTTCCGAGAAATAGGAGTTGTTTATTTTAGTTATATAGGATCATTCTCTCGTATTTTCTACTGAAATAGTACAATGATGAATAAAGTACTATATTGCACTAAATTATCAAAATATAATATTTTTGAGAATATATTAACTTCAGACTCTAAAAATATAATAATCCTTACATTTGTTTTATAAGTTTACTAATATTAATGTTATTTTTAGTTTTTTTAGATGCCTCCAGGCTGTTCTCCATAGTGGCTGTATCAATTTATATTCCCACCAACAGTCCAAGAGGGATCCCTTTCACCACACCTTCTCTAGCATTTATTGTTTGCAGATTTTATAATGATGGCTGTTCTGACAGTCGTGAGGTAATACCTCATTGCAGTTTTGATTTGCATTTACCTAATAATGGGCAAAATTCTCCATTCCAAGCTTCAACAGTACTTGAACCGAGAACTTCCCAGATGTTCAAGCTGGATTTAGAAAAGGCGGAAGAACCAGAGATCAAATTGCCAACATATATTGGATCATAGAAAAAGCAAGAGAATTCCAGGAAAAGCATCTACTTCTGCTTCACTGACTATGCTAAAATCTTTGACTGGGTAGATCACAGCAAACTGTGGAAAATTCTTTAAGAGATGGGAATAAAAGACTATCTTACCTGCTTCCTGAGAAACCTGGATGCAGTTCAAGAAGCAACAGTTAGTACTGGGCATGAAACAATAGACGGTTCCAAATTGGGAAAAGACTACGTCAAGGGTGTATATTGCCAACGTGCTTATTTAACTTACATGCAGAGTACATCATGCAAAATGTCAGGTTGGATAAAGTACAAGCCAGAATCAAGATTGTTGTGAGAAATATCAATGCAGATGACACCCCACCCTTATGACAGAAAGCAAAGTGGAACTAAATAGCATCTTGATGAAGGTGAAAAAGCTGGCTTAAAACTCAACATTCAAAAAACGAAGATGATGACATCTGGTCCCATCACTTCATGGCAAATAAAAGGGGAAACAATGGAAACAGTGACAGACTTTATTTTTGGAGGACTCCAAAATTACTGCAGATGATGACTGCAGCCATGAAATTAAAGGACATTTGCTCCTTGGAAGAAAACCTATGACTAACCCAGACATCATATTAAAAAATAGAGGCATTACTTTGCTGACATATGTCTGTATAGTTAAAGCTATGTTTTTCTAGCAGTCATGTATGGATGTGAGATTTGAACCCTAAAAAAGGTTGAGTGCTGAAGAATTGATGCTTTTGAACTGTAGTGTTGGAGAAGACTCTTGATAGTCCCTTGGACTGAAAGGAGATCAAATAAGTCAATCATAAAAGGAAATTAATCCTGAATATTCATTGGAAAGACTGATGTTGAAGCTCCAATACTTTTGTCACCTGATGCAAAGAGCCGACTCACTAGAAAAGATCCTGTTGCTGGGAAAGATTTAAGGTAGCAGGAGAAGGGGATGATAGAGGACAGGATGGTTCGATGGCATCACTCACTCAATGGACATGAGTTTGAGCAAGCTCCTGGAGATGGCAAAGGACAGGGAAGCCTGGCATGCTGCAGTCCATGGGGTCACAAAGAGTTGATCATGACTGAACAACTGAACAACAACAACAATAATGGGCAATATTGAGCATCTTTTCCTGTGTTTGTTTGCCATCACATATATGCACTGTGTGGAGAAGGCAATGTCACCCCACTCCAGTACTCTTGCCTGGAAAATCCCATGGACGGAGGAGCCTGGTGGGCTGTAGTCCATGAGGTCGCTGAGAGTCGGACATGACTGAGTGACTTCATTTTCACTTTTCACTTTCATGCTTTGGAGAAGGACATGGCAACCCACTCCAGTATTCTTGCCTGGAGAATCCCAGGGATGGGGGAGCCTGGTGGGTTGCTGTCTGTGGGGTCGCACAAAGTCGGACATGACTGAAGCGACTTAGCAGCAGCAGCAGCAACATACGCACTGTGTAAAATATGGATAGCTAGTGAGGAATCGCTATCTATATATAGCTCTCCACTGTGTATAGCATAGGGAGCTCAGCTCAGTTACTCTGTGATTACCTAAAGGGGTGAGATAGGAGGATAGAAGGGAGGCTCAAGAAGGTGGGGATATATGTATACATATAGCTGATTCACTTTGTTGTACAACAGAATCTAACACAACTATTGTAAAGCAATATATTCCAATTAAACAAAATGTTATTGCTCTAACACTAAGATCTAATACTTCTAAAATGACTTTTTTTTGGTGTAGAATTTTTTTTGAGTATAGAATAATTACTTAATCATAGTTGGAACTTAAGAGTGTTTTACAATGATAGGCTTCTATACATGTAGGATATTTTTTTTTCTTAGATCTGTTTTATTATTCAGAATGTTATTATAACTGATATAGAAGTTTGTAGTGCCATCCCAGATATGTGGATATGCTCAGTCTCTCAGTCATGTCCAACTTTTTGTGGTCCTATGGACTGTAGCCCTCCATGGCTCCTCTGCCCATGGAATGTTCCAAGCAAGAATACTTGAGACGGGGGCAATTTTTTATTCCAGAGATCTTCCTGACCCAGGGATCAAACCAGCATCTTTTGTCCCTCCTGCATTAGCAGTGGATTCTTTACCACTAATGCCACCTGGGAAGTCCCTTCCCAAACATATAGGATTGAAAATAAATTGCCAGCTTTATTAGAGAAGCTGAAATCGTAAGATTAATATGGATTGACTATTCTAGTAATACGGATTTTCAAAAATAATTTGAAATTGTTTTCTCTTCAGATTATCATTTGATTTATAACTTATATGACAATTGCTTTTAAATTCACTGAAGCAAAGTACAATCCATCAAGTAATACGTTCAGGGTTGATAGGAGATAATCTGCCTTGGGTTATGACAATGCTCACCATGATTTGGTCCTTTGAAATGGGTTGACACATTTGGTATTCAGCTTGTGAAGAATCCCTTTAGGAGATTCGTGGGAGACCTGTTTAGGCCAATTGACTGAGTGACCTGCTGACTGAACAGCTACTAGGTGTGTATTGAACAAGTTTTAGAGTAAAGCACTATGTTAGAGTTTTCTGCCAGATGTTAGCAGAGAATTCTTATGGAACCCCCAGAGTTAGAATGAGGATAACTATCTCTTCCAAGGACTGAACATGTTTATATGGGTAACCCATGGGTGAATCTGCTCAATATTTGTAGGAAATGGGCATAAAGTGCCTATATTTCTAGATATTTAGGTTCTTTTGAAAACCTCTTTAACTTCTGCTAATTAATTTCAGTGGTGCTTTTCATCTCTAGTTTCCAGAACTGTCAGCATTACTTATTTTGCCAGTAATGATAATGTAAAATCTTTTGAAAGCAATGCAGGGAAGTGAATAAATCATATATTCTGGACCCAGGATTTATTTTGTTTGAATCCTCAATCTTATTCCTTTTAGCTCAGTGATTCTGAAAAAAATAGCTCTCTGGATTTTGGTTTCCATAACTGAGGAACAGGGATAATAATAATACAAATCTCGTAATATTTTCAAGAAGAATAATTGCATACATAGACTTAAAACAACACAATGCTTAGCACATAAGTTTATCCAGGAAACATTTTGTTTTGTTTTTTAAAATGTTTTAAAAAGTATTTACTTCTTTGGTTACATTGGGTCTTAGATGTGGCCTGGGGGATCTTTCATTTTGTTGAGGTATGAGGACTTCTCTCTAGTTGTAGCATATGGGACTTCACTTGTTGCAAAACAGGAGTTCTAGAGTGTGGGCTCCATAGTTGTGGGGCATGGGCTTAATTGGCCTGCAACTTGTGAGATTTAGTTCCCTGACAAGGGATCACATCTGTGTCCCTACCTTGGAAGGCAGATGCTTGACCATTGGACCACCAGAGAAGTCCCTAGAATTTTATTTTAACCTATAAATAGGGAGGAAAGGAAAAGATAGAATAACAATAAGGCTTTAGCTATTTCTATTCCATTTTATTCATTTAAAATGCAAAAAGAGAGCTGAAGAAATAAGTTCAAATATTAACTTCTGGTTAATATTTTCTTTTAATTTTATTGCTTTTCTAACTTTTCATTTTATATTGGAATGTAGCCAGTTATTAGTTTACATGTATAGAGTGTCATTTATGTTAGATAGAACTTGCACAAAGGTCTCATAATAGACCTTTTCATTGTCTTTCCA
Organism: Oryx dammah; assembly: GCF_014754425.2. Classification (NCBI taxonomy): domain Eukaryota; kingdom Metazoa; phylum Chordata; class Mammalia; order Artiodactyla; family Bovidae; genus Oryx; species Oryx dammah. The sequence continues at coordinate 24,785,389 of NW_024070204.1, forward strand.
GATAAATTTTCCAGACTTCTCTGATCTGCTGTGTTGACCTGCTCTGTTTTTCAGGATGCTAAAATCTAGTAGTGTGTGACTGCATCATTGGGCTTCCATGTCTTTTAGCTGCTGAGGGTTTAGCCGATGGAAAGCACCTGGAATACCTAAGAGGGGAGAGATGCCAAAATATTGTTACCCCTTTCCCCTTGATATAGATGTGGTAATAGACAAATTTCTCTACCCACAGGTACTGACTAGGAATGCTATTCTAAATTCTGTTCCTGTCACATTGCTTTTCTCCATATTCTCTTTTGGAAATGGTAGAGGGTCTCATTGTCATTGGTCACTGGGTGCTTCATTCTCTCTTATCAGTTTTCTAATTCTGTCCACTCTCATGTATAACCACTTTCTTCAGTTAAACATATTTAGCATATTGGGTGTGACATCTTTTTTGATAAATTAGATATAAAAGGAGGACAAAAATGTGTCATTAAATATTAATACCTCTGTGATGCTCACTAAGAGACTCGTAAAATGTCTTTACTCTTCAATCACCAAGCACATACTCTTGATGTAGTTTTATGTGCTTAAGATTCCAGGGAAACAGAGGGATGACACGAGATTTCAGAGGTTACAGAAGATCTTCTTAATGAAAAATCGATGTTTTAGCTTGCCTCCTCAATGTGCAAGGTAGAAGGTAATTTCTCCTTAGTGCCTCTACTACATTTTTTCTATATAATAAGTCACTCTAAAACTTAGCACTATAAAACAAAAGCTTTTCATTTAGAACACTATTCCATGGGTTGCCAATCTGGCCTAAGTTCAGTGTGTGGTCGTTTTCATATAGGCCTTGATATTGTTTTCTGGACCTGGTCCCAATTCTGGGGCATTTGCTGGAATAGCTAGATGCTCTGTTCCTATGAGTGTGACCTCTTACCCTCCAGAAGATGAGCCAGGCTTGTTCAAGCGGGGGAGGTGCAGTTCTCAGGGAGTGAGCAGAGCTCCAAGTTCTCCCTCTTGAGGTATAGGCTTGGAAGTCATACTAATCCCTTCTTTTACATCTATTAGATTAAGTTGAAAGTCCAGTTTCAAGACATGGGGACACAGATGACTATTGTGGTTTGAAAAGTTGTAGAGAATCTATGTCCAATTTTTTTTTTTCAGTCTACCATAGTCTTACCTCCCATAGTCAGATGAAGTGTTACTTCAAGAGAATCAAGTAAAATTCACACAAACAAATTGGAGATATCTTTTAAAAAGACAATCTGGCTTCCTTTGACTCCTTCATTGGATGCTTTTTCAGCTTTTAAATAAGAGATTCGCTCTAGTGCTGTTGTCATCAAGGCAGAATAGAAAAAATGGGCAGGAGACTTTTTAGGGAATGTCCAACATGTATCTCCTGATTTTGAATGGTGAGCAAAATGCTGGAAGCTCTTTCTACTACTGCTTATATTTTTAAGGCTATGATACTGAAATAGCCCAGGATGGTGGGAAAAGAACTAAGTTTGGGATAACCATGCCTGTGGAAAATATGGCAGCTGCCTTTCAGTTTCTCAATCCCACTGCCTTCCCCACTTTCTCTATGACCTTAAGAGGGCAAAGAAGGCTATCTCAGAACTTTTGAAATACCATATGAAGGAACACAGAAAGCACAGAGAATTTGCCTGAATTGAAATCACTAATATCCCTAGAAAAGGAGATCATTAGATTTGTGAGTATGAAGACAGTTGGTCAAGTCACTAAAACAATTCTAACATAATTGCCAGATAAGAAGATGATTTGATGGTAAAAGTTTTTATGTTGAGTTTTTTAATTCCTTTAGATGTGATATTAAACTTTTAATATTTAAAATTGTGTCAGCACAAAAATGTGACCATCATTGTGTTAGTGGGAATATATTTTGTATTAGATACAAAGTTATAGAGGTTTGAACCCTATTGTTATATGCTTGCTTCTAAAACACATGTACATGATAAAGTCCATGTGAACGTCTACAACTTGGTATAGTATGAATTTTACTTAATGGTCTTAACAATAACTTTTGTAATGCTTATATTTTTAAGTATTTGTTTTCATTTTCTCTTGAAACTCTGTATGAGATGCTAATGTGTGTATGATAAAATGCATAGTCTGATATATACATATATATCAGATATATATGCTTATACTTTATCTCTTTGTCATTTGAAGTTTTATAGTTGCTCCAAGGAAGTAAATTTCTAAGAAGTTTCATCAGGATTTTGATTCCAGAATTTATTTTGCCTCTTTATACTTACAGAGTTATAATATATACACAAGCATGTTGCTATTCATTACATACATTTTCAGAGCTGAAGATTTCTCCTTTGGCTATGTATATTACTGAGTAAGCTAATGATGATAGACACTTAACAAATACCAAAAAAAAAAAAAAAAGAGAGAGAGAGAGAGAAAAGATACAGTAAAAAACATAATTTAAATAAGAGAAGCAAGGTAAACCAGGGAAGGAGGCATGTTCTTTCTTATTTACTGTCTCCTTGGCTACTTATTTGTCTTCTGTCAATACACATTGATAGGTTTTATTTTCACAAAGAACATTTGTCTAGAAAGATGATGAATGCTGTAAGAGAACATAGAACTTTTATATGAGCATCATTTCAGGTCAGTCTCACTGTCGTGTCTGACTCTTTGCGACCCTGTGATCTGCAGCACGCCAGGCTTCCCTGTCCATCACCAACTCTCAGAGCTTACTCAAACCCATGTCCATTGAGTTGGTGATGCTATCCAACCATCTCATCCTCTGTTGTCCCCTTCTCCTCCTGCTTTCAATCTTTCCCAGCATCAGGGTCTTTTCCAATGAGTCAGTTCTTCACATCAGGAGACCAAAGTATTGGAGTTTCAGCTTCAGCATATTATTACCTGAATTTTGTCATCTTGGTTCTCTGTGGATTTGTACTCATTTTTCCAAAGTTGATTTTTATTTTAATTGGGATTTGATTTTAAGTTAAAATATAATGAGGTAATTTCCCTTTCCTCATAATTGAAGCATAAGGATAAGCTTTCTCCCTTTTATCTCAAAACAGTATTCTTGTCTTAAAAAAAATTCTGAAAATAATTAACATTTGAGGTTAGCCACGTATTTTTTAGCTTGGGGCTTTTCTTTTTGATCACTTACATTTACTGTTTTTCTTCTTAGAACCTCGTGTGAATCTACAAAAAGAGCTTTTCCTTCAAAGATGAGCAGAATATGCTCATAATCTTAAATTCACATCCTTCATCCCAATTCACTTAGATGTTTTGCCACATATGCAGAAATATATCAACAATAGATGCCTAAAATTAAGTACACATTTGCTTTTCTTCTGAAATAGCATTTTATTTACAGGCTTCTATTGCCTGATGACTTGCATATTTATTCTTAAAAGGAAGATGAATAGACTATTTAGAGAATAAATAGTACATATTTTTTGTTATGCTGCTGAAAATAGTAAATCACACTAATTAATTAATTTGTCATAAATGAACTCACAGCAAGAAGTTTAGCTCTATTAGTTTCAACTGAATTAGAGTCAGTTTTTAAATCAAAATTTTCAGGAATTCAGATCACTCTTCCATTTAACATAGATTTGCATTTAAATATCTTTCAACATTGTTTCTAAATTATTTGTTATTCAGTGAGAAAAACTGATGGTTACTGCACTAAAGTTTTAATGAGTAAGGTTGAGAATACTTAATATAATTTTGGTGACAATAAGTAGGAGTAGATTATTAACAACAAATGCAGAATATGATTTTTCACTATTGCTGGAAGGTTAAAGAATTCATTTTACAGACCATGAAATGGAAATAACTTCCCCAATATTTTATTAACTAATGCTTAGATCTGTATAATCAACTCCACTTTTCAGAGCATGTCTCTTTTCTTAGTGACACTAGATCGACATTCCCATCTGTTCATTAGGCTAATTCAATAAGTAATACCCAGGTAAGAACTAGATCATACCATGATTAGTTCATGATAAGACGCCTTATTTCATTAAGCAAATACATCAACATCTCTGAAACTGGAAAAAGTGAGAATCTGTTTGCTTCATTTTTTTTATAAGTTAGATAGTTTATTAGCATGATGGCATCGATACAGGAAAACAAGGGGATATTTAGAGTAGTCTAAGCTTCCCAAATAGCTGTTCCCCATTGATTAGACAGTTGTACTTTAAAGTATGCTTTTTCCTATGAATACTTAAATCTGAGTATACTCAGATAATGTGTGAGCAGTCCTCTACATTTTCAAAATATTCCATTATATAGATGCCAACAATGACTTGGAATCAATATGTGAGCTTCTGATAATTTAGCACAATATTATTTTAGCTATACCCTTGGCGACATTTGGAACTTTGCATCAGTGGAAAGCTGTCTCAGCACTTGAGAAATATTTGGATTAGACAGATTTAAAACATGCTGGGAATATAGGTGTAAGGGGTGCAGAAGGGAGGGCCATCAAGGGCTCTCCTGGCTTACCTCTGTGATTTAGATGACTACACATGGCAGTAAAATAGATAAATGAAAACATATAATTTATCCAGCAACCAGAGAAAGAGGTATGTACCTAGTGCCAGCATTGCCCGTTTCTCTTCTTGCATCCTAATAGGAGGTGCTTAAGTTTCAGATTGCCCTCTTTAGAATTAGTATGGCTAAAGGCAGAAATGATGTACAATAACCATTCCTGGAGTTGGATTTAATTGTGTCTAGGCCCCCTATTTGGTTGCTCCACAGATTAACTCAAAGTGGTCTTTCAAATATTTCAAAGCATCATGTGGAAATTTAGAAGGTAAAGGCTCAGTCTGACCTCAAATCCCTGTTCTTTCATTGTGTTTTCTCTGCCCAAATCCTGTGTAAGGAAACAAAACAAACTTCCCACTCTTACCTGCCTTCAAGTTCCTTTTAACAGAAGATTCAAAATAAACTATTTTAGCTTTTAAATAAAAGTAAAACATATAAAATAATTCTATACACATGGAGAAATGACCAACATAAATACTGTTCATAATTTCACATCTTAGTTTTGCTCTCTGTGAGTTTTTGAACATTATCTTAGCATTTTGCTACCTTTAAATTAATGGAATATGTATTGACTTATTTAATTATTTTTATAAAGTAGAGATTATAATATATATTGTCATTTAATAGTAAATTTTTCAATGATGAAAGTTTCAATTGCTCCATCCAGCCTATCCTTGATGTTCATGCCATTAAAGAAGGATAATGAAGCACCAACACTCACTATAATTGCAAAATTAATGTTTGTTGTATATGCTCTACTGAACTGTTTGTTTTTTACTATAACAGACTATACATTTGTAATACTTTGCTTTAATATATCTCAGTTTTGTTTTACTTTGCTTTTGTAAGATTTAGATGGCTTCAGTTTCAATATTATCATCATCTAGAACTTCTCTGTGTAATTTTAGACACCTTCCATGTTGCAGACAGAACTTTTCAAAACCTTTAAAAGACCACTTCAAATACACACACACACACACACACACACACACACACTCACACACACACACACATGCATACTTATCACTCAGAATATTATTCAGACATAAAAATGAATAAAATCTTCCCAACTACAACAAATGGATGGACCTAGAGAGTATTAGGCTAAATGAAATGTTGGAACGAGAAAGATAAGTACTGCATAGTTTGACTTTTATGTGGAATCTAAAAAATGTAAAAACAAATGAATAAATATAACAGCACAGTCATAGATACAGAGAACAAAAAGGTCATTGCCAGAGGGGAGGGGTTTGGCTTGGTGAGTAAAGACATAGTTGAGAGAGAATGAAGTACAAGGTTCCAGTTGTAAAATAAATGAATCGTCAGTATAAAGTCTACAGTGTAGGGAATATAGGCTTTAATTACATAATAGTTTCTTTTGGTGATAGGTAATAGACTTATCAAGGTGATCATTTTGGAATATTGAATCATTATTTTGTGTTATAGAAACTAATATAGTGTTACAGGTCAATTATACTTCAAAAACAAAAAAAATGAATAGATCAGATTGTGATTATCAGAGGCAGAAGGTGGGAAATGTGGAATTGGATGGAAGAAATGGCAACCCACTCCAGTGTTCTTGCCTGGAGAATCTCAGGGACGGGGGAGTCTGGTGGGCTGCTCTCTATGGGGTCACACAGATTTGGACATGACTGATGTGACTTAGCAGTAGCAGCAGCAGCCAAAAAGTACAAATTTTCAATTATAAGATAAGTGCTCATGATACAATGTACAATACGATAAATATAATTAACACTGTTGTACATTACATATAAGGGACCTTGTGCATGGCCAGGCCAGCGTCAGAGCCAATGAGGAATAAGGAGCAAGAAAGAAGTGACACCAATTTCTGGGGTCTCAAAAGGTGGGACACGATTGAGTGATTGAACAACAACAACATTACACATAAAAATTAAGGGACTAAATTTTAAGAGTTCTCATATCAAAGAAGTGGGTTTTTTTTTTATTTCTTTAATTTTGTATCTATATGAAATGAAAGATGTTCACTAAACTTATTGTGGTAATAATTTCATAAAGTATGCAAGTCAAATCAGTATTCTGCACATCTTAAATGTATACAGTGCTGTATGTTAATTAATCTCAATAAAATTGGAAGAAAATATAATGTTACTATAATTAGATATAATTAAGCAATGCCATCAATAGGTAGATATATTGGCCAAGTTATTTTAAATGTGCTGAGAAGGAGCAAGGAAAGCAAACTGACATGGCATATGATAATCAGGACTTAACTGAAGAATATATCCTGGAATGACCAGTTTGATCAGGAGAGAGGGTACTTGGATACACTTAGTGTACAGGACAATTAATCCACCCCAATGGTGTGGTTTAATGACAGAAGGAAAGATTTCTTCAAGGACTAAAGTCGGCCCCCTACTTTTTGTGCTTAAACTATTGACACAGAGTTTGGAGTTAAACTAGCAAAACAGACACACAGGAAACAAAGAAAAATAGCAAGGAAACTATAAATCATACCATACACCATTTTGAGTATATTGAAATAAATTACAGTGAAAACAGAAGGCACATTTTTGTAAAAGGATATTCATAATATATATTAATTAAAACATTACTATCAAAATTATATATAAATTAAATATATAATTTTGATAGCATGAACTGGCAGTTTCTGAAATGAACTGTTAATAAACATTAACTCACATAAACATTAGAGCAAGAATACTTAATTTCACTACTAAATTATTCAAGAAAATCTAGAAGAAATAATTTAAAGTATCTTGAATTTTAAATGCTGGCAATAATATGGTGATTTTTATTCATGTTTTCAACCTAAGTTAACTAATAATATCCCATCAAACAACAGCAACAAAGAGTGCTAATCAGATATTGGTGCATTGTTATTTTGAAAATATAGATCTAAATAATTTGTGTTTCTATTCTATATAAATTGCCTTCAAGTGGTATGGTATTTGTTCTTAAAAAATATTATTACTAAGTTTATACAAATTTAAGTCAGAGAATGTTTTCTTAGATTTACTCAGCTACTTTCACCTTCATTCTACTACTGATGTGCCAGAAAATAGTCATCTGAGAACAGTATAGTGATTAGGAGATTGCAAAAATAATTAAAACAGAAGAAGAGAAGTATATTTACTCCTTTGTGTTGGCTTCTGTTTTGATTGGTACATTTGGTACTGATGGCCTAAAATCTAGTAAAATCTCACTACCAATTTCTTTGAGAAGCAAAGATCATTGCATGTAATTTTAGTTCATTGTGAAGCTTTTTAAAACCAAAAGTGGAAAAAATTGTTGATTTTTTAAAAGGTCTTTTCAAATAGTGACTGGTGATGATCAAACAAAATTCAGTAAACAGTACTTAGATTTAAAACTCTAGGCTATAATCAATATCATGTTGAAGGAATCAGTTCAGTTCAGTTCAGTCACTCAGTCGTGTCCGACTCTTTGCCACCCCATGAATCACAGCACGCCAAGCCTCCCTGTCCATCACCAACTCCCGGAGTTCACTCAGACTTGCGTTCATCGAGTCAGTGATGCCATCCAGCCATCTCATCCTCGGTTGTCCCCTTCTCCTGCCCCCAATCCCTCCCACACTGTCATAAATTTGAGTATAATCATTTTTGTTTACATTTGTTTTATTTTAATATTTTATGCATTTATATAATTTTATGAAATTAGCTATCACATCTAAATACTGAGTCTGACATTCCCCATTTGTAAAATATTTGCTGCTTTTCAACAAAGTATAAGACACTAATCTAGACACATGGGATATTTTATTGAATATAATATATGAAATACCTTTGTTACCCAAAGGTACCAGTCATTGCTAGAGGAGGTTATCAAGAGGATGTGACTGCTGGTTGACCTGCACACTGGGGCCGGGCAACTGGAGGCTCTACATATATTCTCCACCCTTGGAAAGCACCTTCCACTCACCATCCCACACCAAGATGCTGTCTTAAAAACACAGCTTTGAGAGAGTAAGATTTGATACCATCTGGAGTGAATATATGACTAGACCCAGGTAAGTCTTCTATAGAAATGTCTACGATTTTGGTGGGAGAGTGAGGAGATTTACTTATCTTACAACTGCAAAGGGAGATCTCATACGTAAGATCCCTTGGTTATTAAAGCTGCCACCTATTAATCTGGACTTGCTTGCCTCTTTCTTCAGTCTCTCCTTGTCTTACATGCTATGAACCAAAAAATAATTCTAATGGAAATGAGCAGACAACAATTAGATGACAAAAAAATTGTGTATAATGTTGAATGATAGCATTTGCTGAGAAAATGTTAACGTTAACATAAGTGTAGAAAGAAGAAATGGGTTAGAAGGACTGCAGTTTTAAATACTAATAGATTATTTAATAAGGGCTTCCCTCATAGCTCAGTCAGTGAAGAATCTGCCTTCAATGCAGGAGACCCCGGTTTGAGATTGTTTAATATAGTCCTCATCTAGAAAGTGGCATCTGACCACTTAATGGAAGTTACTCTCTTAACTTCATCTATATCTGGGGAAAGATTGTTCTAAAAGAGTGATCAATCAGTTCAAAGGGAAAGAGCTTAGCATTTTTTAAGGCATAACAAGAAGCCCAGAATAACTAAAGTGACATGAATTAGGGAAATAGAGAAGAATAAGATCAAAGAGATAACATGGTTCTCAAATGATATATCATTTGGGAGGACTGATTCTCACTTTGAAGAGCAGTTGATAAATTTTGAATCAAGAGATGAGATGCTCACACTTACCTAATTGAAACAAATAAGCAAAAGTAAAAAGAAATGTAATCCATTTTGACATTCAAAGTAGATGGCAGGAGCAAAACCACTTAGAAGCATATGACAGTAGTCTAGGTAAAACTTTTCTTGTTGTTGTTCAGTCGTTCAGTCGTGTCTGACTCTTTGTGACCCCATTAACTTCAAGATATCAGTCTTCCTTTTCCTTCAGTATTTCCCAGAGTTTGCTCAAACTCATGTCCATTGTGTCTAAAAGGTAAGACTTTTATACCAGGATTATATCAGGAAGTGTGATGAAAAGTCATTATATTTTAAGTAAATTTGAAGATATATTCAATAGGATTTTCTAAAATATTGAATATGAATGAGAGGGATGAAGTATCACTATAAGGTTTTGGCCTGGGCAAGTAGATGGATCAATTGCCATCAACCTACATAAAAGAAGTAAAAAATAGGACAGATTAGGAGTGGAAACTGTAAGTTAAAATCTGGACATATCTCACTTAATTAAATGCACAAGTGGAAATTTACAATAGCTTTATATATATATATTTGGATTATAAAAGAAGAATTAAAATAAGTGGAAATTTGGAAATTTTCCATTTATATTTGTGATTATTGATACATCTATATCAAGATAGAGATATGTATTTTATCTGTAGATAAGGATATCAACATTTAAATAGAGGGGAAAAAAGGTTCCGGCTTGGATTACTCCTAAATACAGAGTTAGAAAGAAAGAAAAGAGTAAGAATTAGAAAAGAAAACCCCAAATAAAGAAGAAACTTGGGAGCCAATTGTGGTACTTTATCCAGAATAAAAGGAATAATCGACTGGGACCATTTCAACCCTGACTAAGGTAAGATACTGTTACTTTTTTTTTTTTTCTTATTTATTAGCTTGTTTTTGTTGTTAATGATATTTTCTTTACTAAGTTTGATTTTAAGCCATTGGAATCTATTTCCTTTGTCAGATAACAGGATTGAATGTGAAAGCATTCAGATTATGTTAAAGTTCTAACAATGTAGATGGGCTCCCCTCAATGAAAAATATGAATATAGACAGATATTATATTTTTCTGAAAATTATTGAACAATGATTAAGCTTTATATTTGGAAAATGGATATTCAAATGGATTTTAATTTAATTCTACCTCAAGAGTAAGCAATTAATTTATTTTGTTTGAAAAGTAAGCACACGTTGTGTTAATTTTCTTCAAATAATACCAACTCCACCGTCCAAGAGAATCAAGTAATGGAAACTAATATTATCAAGTTTAATGTGTGCATTTAGTGAAATCAAATTAACCAAATTCAATAGGGTAAATATTATCGATATTTTCCTATAGAACTTAGAAAATTTTTTACTTGTCAGTTTGGAAATTATAAAATCTGATCTGACTCTCAAAGGCATTAGTTACACTGTAGGAATTTTAAGGATTACTGGAAAATTGTGGTAAGAATTAGTATTACACAGACCTGGTAATTTCTTTGATTGAATCTGACCCTCCAATTTATAGCAGGCACAATCATATATCTATTTAAAATGTGACATTTGTAGCTCTGTCATAAAGACTCCAGTAATTTATCAGTGATTTTCAGATCAAGGAAATGAAGAACCCTAAAACTAAATTCATTATTTAATTGCTGAAAATGTAGTCAAATTAACAATTATTTATAATAGAGCTTAAAAATTTAATATGTCTTTTCTATTATTATTATGGTTTTCTCACAGCAATTATAGATCACAACTGAAGCTTGGTTTATTGTGGTGTTCTTAGTATTTATAGCATGTAAAACCAGGCAGCGAATGTAACTGCCTATTCCTCTAGTTCTGATCTCACATAATCTCTTCTCTTTGAAGCAGATGTTACTCATACTGTAATTATGGCTCTCCTTAGAATGTGTTTGCTTATTGTCACTTATCCCTCTTGTGATTATAGAATAAAGTGATTATGAGGTATTAATAGATATCAAATGCATTTTTTCTGACTACCTTAAACCACTTATATAATCCTCCTCAAATATTTGTCTGATTTATGCTGGAAAATCTCTAGCAATAGGGAAAGGAATTATTTTTAAGTGAAAACTAATACTTTCTGAACTACAAGTTTTCTGTTTTCTGGGCAATTCCAATAAGAAAATTTTCACGTATTGTTTAAAGACCCAGTATATTTGTGTTTTCTTAGCATTAAATTAAATATTTTAATATGTGTTAGCTATTGTGGTAAAGTTATTGAAATGGTCTTTGTCTTTAAATATTTTCCAATATAGTAACATAATACAATACATAAGGGTCTGTTTATAATTCGGTAAGTGTTAGCTATTTTAAAAGACTTGGTAAAAGACTAGTCAAAGCCAAACTTTTATATAAATTCCACCTAGGAAACACCCTATGCATGACATTTGCTTTTCAAAGGAGTAATACAAAAGAAATAAAAGGGAAATTCATGACACAGAAATGGTATCATGTAATCTCCTCGTGAAGGTTCTTTTAGTTTAGGTTTTATTCTCCAGCCTAAACTAGGACAAGTTTTTTGTATTGCAGTCTTTCAAAATTTGCAAATGATTATTACACACAATTTTTCCCTCTCTGTTTCCCATGTCTTAGGGTGTCCGTATTCTGTTTTCTGGACAATCCCAATTATTAGCAAAATTTTACATTACTTTTCTTATCTCCAATCTACATGTCACTCGTTTTTAAGATTTCCTCAAATACAATGGCTTCCAACCTCCTCAAAAAAATTATCAGCCAAAAAATTCCAATAATTTATTAATACACATTGAAATATTACCCATATAATTAATATATTCCATGAATTATCTAATCTTAAAAAGGAAAGTCAGAACTGTAATTTCTCATTCTGAGAAATATACTATTGTTGAAGAAAGGTTTAGATTTTTTTAGCATCAACACATTACTGACACATACTTTACTCTCAGATAAAATTCACTGGTTGATCCCATAAGAAAGAATTTTATAAAAATTTAGTTAATTATTCACAGATAATTTATAATATTTTATATTCCTGTCTCACATTCTAATCAATGGGTAGACATCAGTGGCTAGATAAACACTTGTCTATATATGAGAGCTGGAAGCAGAAAATCACAATTTGTACCAAAGTTTTTAATAGTCCCATGATATTCTAGTTCCAAATTACATGCAACAATTTAGCTGCTTTTTCCCTGAGTAAATCATGTTTTACTTTTAAAGATGTTTAAAAACTGTTAAAAGCAATATCAGAAGTTCTAATAGAAATCAAATAAAATGAAATTTATTTTTATAAATATTATTTTATTTCATAAAAATACAAAAATATAAATATACATTTATAAAAATATGAATGAATTAACACAAAGACATTCTTCAACTAAATAAATATGGCAGTAATAGTCATTCCTATTTCTTTAGGGATATATTTTTTATATTAATTTACAAAGCAGTTGCACAATGTTTCATTTAATAGTAAAGGTGACTGCAAGTCAGTTAAGAAAACATTATTTATAAAGTTTTTATATCTAAGAAAAGGCACAAAAAGCCTTTCATGTATATTTTATTGATTATTGATGTGATATACTTTCCTTCAGAGATTGTTAGGCAAAGAGGGTGAACTGGTTATTATTACTTTTTAAAATCTATGTCATTCATATTCATTCACAGAAACTTACTGATTAAGCAAACTCTTACTAAGACAACACCTACGTATTGTTTGTAATTTTGACTTTTTAAAATTTCCTCCAAGGAAGAGAATGCAGGCCACTCCATCTAGTAGCAAAGAGAGTACTTCCATCGACATCCATGAAGTCATACCATACTCAATCTCGGTCACTATCATCACCCCCATACATATCAGCAAGTTTTTTAAAACGAGGCCCCCAGTCGCTGAGGTAATCATAATCTTGGTTGCAATCTGCTGTAAGAGATTCCAAAGAACTGAGGGAATCTGCTATGGAATCATTCCCTTCATAGGCATAAGTTGCCAGTGAATCATAAGGAGGTGCACTTGGATCTGAGTCGTTTTCTTTTAGTCTTCGATGGATAAAATCTTGTACGTCAATATTTTCCCACAGAGGTACAGTCCTCCTTATCTGAAAAATTGTTTCAGGCATTACATCCCTTCTAAGTTTACTATCTTCTCTTGCCTCTGGATTCCTTAAAGTGCCGATGTCAAAAGCTTGGGTATCTTCTTCCCCACCGCCTTCATCGTTATAGGTCACGATGTTGTCCCGGACATCATCTTTTGAAATTATCAGAGGTTCCTTTTTTCTTTGCCTCTTCAATGCAGCAAAAAGCACAACTAAAACTATTAACAAACAACAACAACAACAAAAATACAACAAAGAGACAAAGAGGAAATGGTGAGTTTCAATAATTCTGGCTTAAATACAGCACACTCTTATCTTTGTGACCTTGATGTGGTAAAAGAGGTGTTAAATTCACTTGGATATAAAGACTAACTACCCTGTGCAAATACAGCATGATTTAAGCCAAAAACTGGATGTGCTATATTGATAAAACAAAACAAAACAAAAAAAAGCAGATAATACAGTGTCTTTTACTTGCTTTTGAGACTCAGTCTTCTGAAGAGCTCAGGCATTGAATAATTTTAATTATGGCTAATTCATTTAGCCAAATGAGTATATAATATCTCACTGTTCCTTAATGCACATTTGTCTCAAAATATTAAAATTCTAAAACTACAATCGTTATTTTTACAAGAGAAATTGAGCACAAATTTTATGTTTTCTTAATGACTCAAGTGGATATATGCAAAACATTCAAATTTATGCATATATACACATAAATGCCTTATATGCATGTGTGTCATGTGTATGTATGTACATGCAAATATGACACGTAAATATGTGTCATGTGTATTGCATAGACATATGTATATACACATTATAGATATGTATGCACACATACATACATATATCGTGGTTTCATCCATTCCCGTTATTGACCTGGTCTTGAAAGCCTGCTTAAAATCTGAAATGTAATTCTATATGCTACAATATTAAATTCAAACTTAAACTCATCCCTACCTTTTATTCATCTTACAGAAATTATCTTGTTTCTAAGGACTTTCTTGACTTATACAGTTGTATTCAAGCTTTGAGGCTGATATGTTAATTGTGGTCCCTCTGCATATGCTATGAACCCTCCCCATATATGATGTGCCTTATTTCTTTTATACTAGTGAAATTTAAACTATTATGCATATATTTGACAACAAATATTTGCAAGATAAATACATTTATAAACTAAAAATTACATTTTAAAATGTAAGAACGACTATTTGATTTTCAACAAAGTATGTTTTCCATTGAAAATGGACCAAATCCATAATTTTATACATAAGAAAAGTTAAAATTATATAAAGAAAAATTTTCAAAGCATACTTATATATTACTGGGGAGAAATAAAAGCAAATTTTTTCTTACTTTAGGAAAGTTAAAGTTTTTTTGGTATTACTTATGTTTCACTGAAAAATAAGAAAAGTGTTGGCTCAAATTCTATCTTTCATTTTTTTCAATCTTTGTTTTGAGATTATAGAAACTAATTTTCATTGAGACTGCACTTCACCTTGGCCCTGATGCCCCTATAACTAACCTTAAGGCCTGTCCAATGGTATTGTTATATTGACCAATGCACTTTCCTCAGCTTCTACTAATTGGTAGAAAGAATACAAAATATCATTAGAAATATCTTTACTCACCTGCACCAAGCAGGCTTTGGTGTTGAACTATATTCAGAGTCTTGCTGGACACATAAAAAACTATCCATTAAAAATGAGACATATCTTTACTCTCTCCTATTATAGGATGAGCATGTAAATTAAATCCAATATAGGTCTGAAATCCACCAATCTAGTAAACTATGAATTAGAAAAAGAGGGTTCTTTCCAAGTTTAATATTGAATGAATTAATTTACATATATGTACTCAGTCACTCCATCATATCCAACTCTTTTCAACCCTATAGACTGAAGCCTACCAAGGTCCTCTGTCTGGGATTCTCCAGGCAAGAATATGGGAGTGGGTTGCCCTGCCCTCCTCCAGAGGATCTTCCTGACCTGGGGATTGAACCCACATCTCTTACATCTCCTGGATTGGCAGATGAGTTCTCTACCACTAGCACAACCTGGGGAGCCCAAACTAATCTATAAATTCTCTATATGTGTAACACGACAACTGTATCGTCAAATTGCTTTAAGGGTTTCTTAGGTAATGTTTATGCATTTTCACAAACGGTCTTTAGAATCTGCTCTGAGTATTTTCTCCTTTGCCAGGTCAAAATTACCTGCTTCTTTTCCCAACTGAGGTTATTAATCTGGGGTATGTGAATGCAATTCAGAGAAGCTAGGATAAGGAACAGAAAAAAAATGCATCATTATTTTTACTAATTTGTAAACTGAATGTAGCACTTCCTGTCATAAATATCAGCATAAATTGTAGTGATGGTAAGTATAGTGACTATCAAACTAATAAAAATCATAGATACTTTGTGTTAGGACATATCACAAATGATCATTAGACTTGCACTAAAACAAAGCATATATAGGTATATTTTGCTTTCCGTTTTGTTTAATTTGGATAAGTATATTTCCTTTTGTATTACATGTTTTATTTAATGTTTAAATTATTATTCTAAAATGATTCATAAGTTTCATTTTCACTACCAAAGGTGTTCAAGGAACCAAAGGGGTTAAGAAGTCCTGCCCTAGGTTTTAACCCCTGCCTTGTGTCATGGATATAAACGAATAACTACATTTCTTCAAACTATGAAAGGATAGGCCTAAAATATCATGGTCCTTGTTATATCACCGCCTTGCAGAGCCAACTCTCCTAACTACAGAAATATAGCAACTATGTGCAGCCATTAGTATAAAGGCTTGAAATAATAGCAAGAGTGCTTAAGAAACTTTATAATAAAACCTTATGAATTAGAACACATTCTGACTAAAATAATAGAAAATAATTCCATGTTAGATAATAATTGAAAGGTAAAATATAAGAAATGTATGCCCTCCATATTGCCCAGGTCAGAAAGATGGCAAACTTTTCTGAAGAAAAGAGCCTTCTAGAATTTCTGCATAGAGATTTAGTTGAATAGTGTTATGATATCTAAACTTATTTTGGCAGTTGAATATTATTCTCTCATATACATGTCTTTTTGTGTGTATGTATTATATTAACATTGAAATTAAAAAAAAACTCAAAATATACATATTTCAATCTTGTACTAAATTAGAGAAATAGAACTATTTTAGCAAATAAAACAGCATATCAGTAGCACTTATCTGAAAGGGTAAGCCAAAATTTAATCTTCATAGGGATACAAAAATATTTTACAGAGGAGTTCAAATTTCTAACAGCACATGGACACGCAGACTGCTGCTGCTGATGGTAGTAGTGTGTATGTTCAAAATCACTCTGATAAATTGTTTTTCTAAATAGTTGGACCATCATAACTGGGACAAATGTTTTCCCCTCACTTGAATCAGTTCCCTGCTGAAGTCCTGCAAGAATATCTGGCCAAAGGGATTTCATCCAGATAGGTTGAAGGGATTTGCAGTGAAAAGGAGCCAACACATATGAGCATTGGAACATAAATTTGGCTAGTGCTCCTGCCCTAAGGATTCATTTTGGATGAGTATTTGATGGAGACAAGTTTAGGGGGAATGTTTTACAGTGGAACAACCATTTAATTGAATTAAATTGTTGTCCTGTTAGGGCATACTCAAATAAAGCATTTGCAATTGGAAGCATGACTTGATTTAGAAAATATTGCTGAACTAGGTATGGCCACAATGTCATAATAATATTTTAAAAAATGAACTTAAACATTTTCTTTGGTGGATTGAAACTACGTGTAAAAATTTTATGAAAAAATGTCTATATTATTGTGACAACTTAAATGTGCTGGTTAATTCCATATGTGAAATACGTGGTAATATTAGGAATAGTATTTGTAAAATAGTCTTTTGTTTTGAGGACAATGGTTAGAAAGGTGAATTCTAACAAAGAATAACCTGGGTTTGAATGATAGTTAGAATACTTTCTGAATGAGTGACTGTGTAAGTTATCTAACTTTCTGTACAAAAATGAAAGTATTTATCTTATAGAGTTGACATAAAAATTTAATCAATTACTAAATGAAATACCCTTTGAAATGTGACCATATTAGTTCACACTAAACTCTATACATATATAAAATGTACTTTAAAGTATTTATTATATCCTTTTTTGGTCTCTGGTAAGCTAGAACTATCCTTCATCAAAAGTTCATTTTTTTTAATTGGAAGAACTATTTTAATAACAAGCTCAAATTCTCCCTCTTTAGCTATAAAGAGTGTTTTTCAGTCCACAATCATTGGATAATGAAGAAGAGAATTCCTTGAATTGAATGAGTATATCTCAGGGGCATATCACTCTGGGGCATACTTACCAAGCAGTATGATGACACAGAGAAGAATAGCAATGAGAGCTCCAGTGCTCAGGCCAGCAGAGAGGACCAAGGCTTCGGCATTGCAGGACTGCATGTTTCCTTGATTATCACAAGCACACACACGAATGGTGAGTGTGCCAGTGCTGCTTTGAATCGGATAATCATTGTCAAAAATTAAAATTGGCAGCAAATATGTGCTCATTTTGTTGCGGCTGTACCCATCTTTTCGAGTCATGATTCCTGCTGTATTATCTGTTAAAAAAAAAAGAAAAGTCAGATCAGTCTTTTAAATGTTGACTCTTAATGTTTCATAATATTTGTCTTTAAAAATGCTCTGTACCTTTATTGTCTACAATGGTGAAGTTTGGATTGAGGGGGAATTCTGGAACTGGTTCAAAAAAGAATTTGTGGCCTCGGGGAGGATCATCTTTGTCCATGACACTGACAGTTTGAATCAACTAAAACGGAAGAAAAATCAATTAAATATAGCACAAAAAGTAACTCTTGTTATTAGAAGACATTTAAAATCAGCATTTGGGCTTTAAATATATCACTAAAACTAAACCAAAAAAAAATCCATTTTGAGAAAAATTTCCAGCATGTTTTATATCTCTGTCTAATGTAACTTATTTAATGAGGAGTAAAAATGTCAATCAAGTCTCAGTTTGCAGAGCACCTCTATGAATCATTGTCTGCTTCCTGGCCACTATTGTATCCAAGAAAAGAAATCCAAAATTAGGTCAAGTCGATATCTTTTGCCTTTTGACTTGTTAATATATACTTCCAGTCCATTTCATTATGAACTAGTTAGCAACATCTTGCCTCCACTAGACAATGATTGTTTCAAAAGCAAATAACATAACAGATGGATTTTTTTAAAGTGGTTATCACAACCACACCTAGAGATTAAGGAAACTATAAATATAGTTTTGGAAAAATGAGCAGTATATCATATAATACCAGAAAGCAGAAGATTTTTAAGCTTTGGGGTGCCATAATTACAATGAGATTGCACAGTTATTCAAAACGTTTGCTCTTCTTTTTAATGGTAACTGCTAAATTTAGAAGAATATATGAATAAAGCCTTCTAAAGTTTTGTAATACATTGTTGAATTTGAGAAATTATAGCACCTCTCAGCTGTGCTCCCTGTAGGTCAGAGGTGTGCCACAGTGGGGAGATGGAACAGCAAATGACAGGTTGGGCAGTGAAATGCTAAGTGAGCACTTTATCGTAGATAAAATACAAAGCCACACATTGGGGTGCCTGTTTTCCAGTCCTGGGTCTGCCATCTGTGTGATTTGTAATCACAGTCATTTAATTACCGTTACTTTCAAATCCTCTTCTACAAAAACAAATAGTTTCACCACTTCCAGCTATCACAGTTCAACATTCTGATGAAGAATTAGTAGAGTTTTGCAGTAGTTTAATGTATCCTTCATTGTGGTTATTGTGTATTCTCTAAGTCCATACCAGGGGGCTCAGTGATAAAATACTATATTAGTGTAAAAAGTGAACATATTCAGCATTTTCCTAAAATTACTTTAGTGATGTCTCAAATATTGCTTTATAAGATGACCTTGTAACTCTTCTACAATCTTTTTTTATGTCACTAATATTAAAGCTTAAAACAGACAAAATATAACTAATCTCAAACCAAAATGACCTGATTGAGCAACTGAAAGTGGCAAATGTAATCAGTAAGAAATTATTATGATTTCCTTTATATTAACACAGCTCAATTTTATTTTCTTCATGTTTTATTTAATAATATATTTTCATCCCATTCATGATTATATATCACTACCAATATAATTATGAATCCAGGTAGGAACTTTTTATATATGTGATATCTATTATGTACCTGGTATATAAATTAAAGCATATATTATAACTTTCATATTATATCATAGATTATATAAAATATTTTAAAATTCATATTTTTAAGATGATTGTGAGTTGTTTGGTATGGGAGATAAAGAACCGGCAAGGTGAACTGACAATAGTTTTCATGAAAAAAACAAAACCCGAGTAAATTAATGCAATGTCATTTGCCTTGGTGAAGAGGAAAATTTTTTTTTTAGTTTATAATAACTTACCTGCCCAGGTTTTGCATTTTCACAAACAAATGTTTCATAGTACATGGCCAATTCTGGAGCGTGGTCATTTATATCTAGAATTCTGATGAAGACAGGAATGTGGCTACTTTGTTTTGAGTTATCTGCAGTGAGAACATGTGTAAGATTTTAGTCTCATTTACAGAGTAGCAGTGGTATTGTTTGCCCTATTTGTAACTTAGCAACACATCATTTCTAGGGTATTCACTTTTTGATTGGATTGCTGATGTATATCTCAGCTTTCTTACATGTTCAAGTGAAAAGCATGATAGAATGAGGAGAATATAATTGAGAGTGAATATTATTTGTAAGATATTCTTTTCTTAGACTATTTTATGATTAGATCATGTTTTATTCTACAGTAAGATGTAAAAGAAAACCAAGTTTAAAATGAATGAATATTTGGTAATCCTTAAATTAAGTTAAAAATCCAACACACTCTAAGTAATTTCTCTCAGTTCTAATAATAAAATCATCCCACTCAGGAAAAAGTTTATTTAATGCTATTATTTTAAGACTTTGGTGAAAAATAATGTGCTCAGATGGATGTTTTTCCAACTTACTTATTTCTGTAGCTGTGACGGTTATATTGTGCCAAGGAGTTGATTCTCTGTCTAGAGGCTTCAAAGTGAAAATAGAGCCATTTTCTGAGTGAATACTGAAAATCCGGTCCATGTCAGTATGCCGATCAACAGAGTACCTAGCAGGAAAGAGACTCATCATTCTAGGCACTGTTTTAAGATTACAGCTCATTTACCATTTCATAAAGTTAGAGGCAATTCACACAATGGTCTGATAAAGGAGACAAGTGAAATACTGATGATTTTCTTGAATTTTTATTTAGTGTAATTTTCATTTAGACAATTTGATACATTTGACTGACTTCATTATTACTATTCTATGATTATGTGTACTTCGGAGTCATTATTGATATTTGTGTGTCCTTGTGGCAGCTTTTAAGTGAGTTCTAATAGCCACTTGATTTATTTATCCTATCATAGACCTATTGTAGTACTTTAGACATATTAAAGAGCTATATTAAATTTGATAGAATTAATTCCATTGGATAAATTGAAATTAAGTTGCAAATAACACATGAAAATGTGTGTTCACAGAGTCCTTATAAGTGGATATGCAAAGGCTGTTGTAAAATACATGGGTCTTGAATGGTTCTCTTCAAGGATTATTTCAGCTGAATCAAATGTCCTCCTCCACTCTCTCCTTTTCAGTTCAGTTCAGTTCACTTCAGTTCAGTTGCTCAGTCATGTCCGACTCTTTGCGACCCCATGAATTGTAGCACGCCAGGCCTCCCTGTCCATCACCAACTCCCAGAGGTCACTCAGACTCACATCCATTGAGTCAGTGATGCCATCCAGCCATCT
This sequence comes from Oryx dammah, assembly GCF_014754425.2. Taxonomy (NCBI): domain Eukaryota; kingdom Metazoa; phylum Chordata; class Mammalia; order Artiodactyla; family Bovidae; genus Oryx; species Oryx dammah. Next base: position 24,806,604 of record NW_024070204.1, read on the forward strand.
CACCCTCCATCATCCCCTTCTCCTCCTGTCCCCAATCCCTCCCAGCATCAGAGTCTTTTCCAATGAGTCAACTCTTCGCATGAGGTGGCCAAAGTACTGGAGTTTCAGCTTCAGCATCATTCCCTCCAAAGAAATCCCAGGGCTGATCTCCTTCAGAATGGACTGGTTGGATTTCCTTGTAGTCCAAGGGACTGTCAAGAGTCTTCTCCAACACCACAGTTCAAAAGCATCAATTCTTCAGTGCTCAGCTTTCTTCACAGTCCGACTCTCACATCCATACATGACCAATGGAAAAATGATAGCCTTGACTAGACAGACCTTTGTTGGCAAAGTAACATCTCTGCTTTTCAATATGCTATCTAGGTTGGTCATAACTTTTCTTCCAAGGAATAAGAGTCTTTTAATTTCATGGCTGCAGTCACCATCTGCAGTGATTTTGGAGCCCCAAAAAATAAAGTCTGACACTGTTTCCACTGTTTCCCCATCTATTTCCCATGAACTGATGGAACCAGATGCCATGATCTTCATTTTCAGAATGTTGAGCTTTAAGCCAACTTTTTCACTCTCCTCTTTCACTTTCATCAAAAGGCTTTTTAGTTTCTCTTCACTTTCTGCAATAAGGGTTGTGTCATCTACATATCTGAGGTTATTGATATTTCTCCTAGCAATCTTGATTCCAGCTTGTGCTTCTTCCAGCCTAGCGTTTCTCATGATGTACTCTGCATATAAGTTAAATAAGCAGGGTGACTTACTTCAAATAAAAACTGAACTGACAAAGGGCCACAGAATACATGACTCTCTCATCAGGTATGTATGTAAGATGTCAATCTAAACTTTATATTATTCAGTGACTGGCAAAATAATGCCCACCTTCCTCCAATGGATGTCTATCTCCTAATCCCTGGAAGCTGTACATGGTTTACTTTCCATGGTAAAAGTAACTTTTCAGGTGTGATTAAGGTTAAAGACATTGAGATGGGAGATTAAACTTGATTATTTGTGTGTGTTAGTCACTCAGTCCGACTCTTTGCGACCCCATGGATTGTAGCCTGCCAGGCTTCTCTGTCCATGGAATAATTCAGGCAAGTATACTGAAGTGTATTGTCATTCCCTTCTCCAGAGGATCTTCCTGACCCAGGGACTGAACCCTGGTCTCCCACATTGCAGGCAGATTCTTTACTGTCTGAGCTACAAATTAATCCTATGAACCCTTAAAAGTTGAAGAAGAAGGCAGAAAGGTAAAATTCTAGCTTACATGAAAATCCTTTAGTTACATCAGGCCATGTTAGACTGTACTAGTTACCATTTTTGCATATTTTAACTTTCTGCTGTTGAATGTTTAATTGAGCAATGTAAGAACCTAACTGCAACTCACATGTTAATGGAAATCTTGGTAGAACAGATTCTGATCTAGCCTGCGAACAGTTATTCGGCAATTCTAACAAGCTTAGGTGAATCCAGGTTGTAAGTCCACTGACAAGGTTTTGTATAACAAGGTTATAGACCATGGGATAAACTGGTTAGAATAAGGACAGCTAAGAGAAGAACAATGGCAGAGAAATAACAGACTAATCAGCATCAAGTGGCATCTTGATTTTTCTAGGTTTCTATTAAAGACACTTAGCAAAATGAACTCCCTTTTAATCTGGTGAATTTGGGAATTAACAACAACTCCCATTATGATTCTGTAATATATCCATTATTGCGCACTGACTTTGACAAAAATTAGTAATAGATATTTATGTTTTTAATATTGTGAAACATGGTAATTTTTGACATATTAAATGAAAATGGATTTATGTAAAGGCTATGTTTTTATATTTGGATTATTATAATAAAATACATATAACAGTCTACTTTTATAAGAAATATGCTTAACTTAAGGGATCCATTAATAAATTCAGATTTCAAAAATAATTTTAACTATATAGTATGTGATGGTACTTATGTAATTTATTCTCTGCTAAATTTTGTAAATTTTGTAAATTTATTTCAAATCCACAAACACAGTTCAAAGTGACTATTTGGGCATGTGGACATATACATATTAATGTATATATATTGGATTTCATCTTAAGATAGAATAACTAAAAGCTTTGTATACTTGTTCTCAGATTTCTTTCTGTACTTCACTTCCCAGATATGAAACCAGGTCAGTTACCTCCTTGTTATCCTTTGGACATGTTGTGCAATGGACAGTAGAGCTATATGGAAATGGTAGTGTCCCATTATTTTTGCAAATGGAGTAGGAAATGGCAACCTATGCAAATATTATTGCTTGAAAACTCCATGGACAGAGGAGCCTGGTAGGCTGCAGTCTGTGTGTGGATCACAGAGTTGAACATGACTGAAGCGACTGAGGACATGTTTGCAATAATTATGATTGTAATTTTTCTGCATAGCTGTGTATGTATACATGTATATATATATATATTATATTTACATTTCTTAGAGACCAAAGTTATGTTGTGTTATAACTAAGAATTCATTGTCAGCAAAGGATCTGAGATAGTTCTTTTTTTTTTTTTAAATAAACATTACTGTATTAAAATCAAGACTAAAAGTCATATTAAATTTTTTCTTTTTAATTTTTATTCCTTGGTGGTTGTTGTGGTTTAGTTGCTAAGTCAGGTTCAACTCTTGTGACCCCACGGTCTATAGCCCACCAGGCTTTTCCATCCATGGGATTTCCCAGGGGAAAATACTGGAGTGAGTTGCCATTTCCTCCTCCAGGGGATCTTCCAGAGCCAGGGATCCAACTGGAGTCTCCTGCTCTGCAGGCAGATTCTTTACTGTTGAGCCATTAGGGAAGGTGTTTTATTGCTTAAGTAGTGTTTAAATGAAGCAAGATACAGTGTTTTCTGTATCTTAGGTTTCAATTTTCCTAAAATTTAGCCCTTAATGTAGCCTGAGAGTTACTGGAATATTAAAAAAAAATGTTATTCCTAAAATACTTGGACCAAATTTTACTTATCAATACAAACAATCCTAAAAGAAACACAAAGAAAGTAAATAAAAAGCATAACCCAATCACATCTATGTGTTGAATGAAACTCAGTTCATAATATTCACCTTTATATTTTTATCTCCATCATTGGAACGTTCAGTAGCTAACCATAATCTGCTTATTGCTGAATAGATCTCTGATTTCCTCCTATCATTTGCATCAGAGATCAAGAAGAAACAAAAATTTCTTTGTTCCCATTGTTACTTGCCCTAGAGATTTGTGTGAGAGTTTCTGTGATTGTGGAATAATTAATAGTTCTTACATTATATAAATCTAGCTTTGACTTGGCACTTGTGTGGCATCAAAATAAGTCCATGTTTCTTGCTGCCCCACTCTTAGGTTCAGCCTTGAAAGGTACTGTCTTCAAGTTAAGAATTCATGAAGAAGAATCACTTTGATTATTTATAAATAGTTCACTTAAATATTAACACTGCAAACTTCTGGGTGTGTATTTATAAGTTTACCCCATTGTAAATTATATCTTGCCATTTTTCAAAGCCCAGAGATAATTTTCATTTATTTAGCAATCAATGTTCTATTTTGAACACAGAATAGGATGTTCTGGTTTACCTATTAATAATAAATACACCAGGTTACAACAAATGATCAAAAGGAGGCTGAAACACATTTAATGAGAGACAAAACTATCTCTATGCCTCAGCAGATGGTTTAATAAAACAATTTTTTTATTGATCTCCTTATATTGAATTTTTAATAATAAGTTTAAAAAATCATTGGCATGATTTTTTGAATGAATATCTTATGCAGAAACAGGAGCCAATCATATAAGTAGCAAAAAGAGCAAGGTCAAAAGGTCACAAGAAAGCTGAGACTGTGGAACCTAAAACCTGGTTCTAGCTTGTTTTCTTTGTTGTTGTTTGTTTTCCAAGTTCTACAATTAAGGATCAAACACATACATGTATATGCATGGCTGAGTCCTTTTGCTGTTCACCTGAACCTACCACATTATTAATCAGCTATATCCCAACATAAAATAAAAAGTTTAAAAATAAATAAATAGATAACCAATAAGGACCTATTGTTGTCACAAGGAATTCTGTTTATGTTCTGTAATGACCTAAAAGGGAAACTTTGAAAAAGATTCGATATATTTACAGGTAGAAGAAAATGCACTTCCCTGGTGGCTCAGACTATAAAGAATCCTCTTGCAATGCTGGAGACCTGGGTTCACCCCCTGGGTAGGGAAGATCTCCTAGAAGAGGGTATAGCAACCCACTCCAGTATTCTTGCATGAAGAATCCCCATGGACAGAAGAGTCTGGCAGGTGACAGCCCATGGAGTTACAAAGAGTCAGACAGAATTGAGTGACTAAGCATATCATCACTCTTCTCTACACCTGAAACTAATACATCATTGTTAATCAGCTATACTCCAACATAAAAAAAAAAAAAAGATTCTTAAAAAGAAAAAGAAGCAAACACATAGAAGGTCCTTGTATTTTCATCTACTACAAAAATGTTAGTTAAATTACAGATACCAGAACAAATCAACAAATCAGTAATATGCAGAAATATGTCAGGGATAGCATTCCTTTCTCTTTTCTGTATCCCAGGTATATCTTCCATTAATTCAATATACTTAGGCTGTGGGTTTGTTAATCATTTTTTTCAGCTACTGCTTTCCAGAAATGTGTCTTCCAACTACAAATTGAAACCTTCCTTGAGAATGTGACTATACTGCTTGAACAAATAATTCATAACATGTTTTGGAAATATCAGTGACATAATTTTGAAATTATCAGTATTTTACTTTCTGTAATGAAATCAAATATTATGAAAATACTAATATATATGAAGGCACTTATTCCAGTTTATTGTGGAATCATGTACTTTACTGTGATATAACTAAATTTCTCACCAGCAAGTTTGTTTTGTACTTCTCTGCATGACTGCTGTAGAACTGATTTCTTCTAAAATTTGTTGAATTTTAAATACGTTGAGCATAAAATAAGTGTGAAATTAGACAATATACTCTTTCAGAAACTGTAAAGCTATAATCAACCTTAAAACTAGTAAATCCAGAATAACTAATGAAGTGACACAGAGTTGACAATAGTTGCTAATTGTAACCAGAATCTTATGTTGCAAGTGGCAGCTGTATTTCAGAAAATATGTTTCATGGACAGATTTACTGGTGGGTGAGAATTACTTCCCAAACTTCCCTGGTAAATTTTTCTCCATGATGTTTATCATAGCCTATTCAGGCTCTGGGGATCTGTCATCCTTCTAAAGGATTCAGACAAACAAAAGAGTCAAATATTACAATGTTGTCTTCTGGTTGAATTACTGATTGCTTTTCACACTGTAATTGAATATCTAAAGTTTTTTATGTACATTTTTATGCTAACAAGATGAGTTTAATATTACATTTTCAGGCATGGTCCTATATTTTATCCGATTTGGCAGCATAATTTTAGAAGCATAATTTCAAGTTCATTTGTTCCCCAAATATTTTTTTTCCTTTTGTCACAATTCTTGAGACTTTACAGGTAAAACTACTGCTCATTGTTTACTTAAGATATAAGTACCCTGGTAGAAATATTTCTGGTAGAGCTAAGAATTTTAAAATGTATCAGCCACTTTTATATATCATAAAAAAGTTGCAAGTTTTACTAGCAGCCTTTGACCAATCATTTTTTCTCCTGAAATTGTATCATGTGGAAATTATCAGATATAATGTGTGAGATATAGACTCACACACTATGAGTCAGACATGACTGACTCTCACTTCGCTGCATATATATGTATATATATATACTATATATAGATAATAGAAGTTTATTAAGAAAGGTAATGGCATTAGCAAATATTTACAATTAGTAAAATATATAAACCCATAAATATTACAAGAGTTCTACTTAATAATAAATAATTAGGAGATTGATAAGTTGTTTGAAAGATGAAATACTTGATGGAAGTAGAATAAATAGCACTGGTGTATCTACTAAGGGGATAATTATAGACATCTTATTTGCTGTAAAATTATCTGTGCAATACATTTTTCTAAAATGAATGGCTATAATTATATAATCTTGAAAACTTGAAAGCTTGAAAAGATATGAATGTTCTCACATATAAAATAACAGGGACTATATTTACCACCTGTTTCCACACTAAAAGCCAGATGAAATATATGAAACAATTATTTTTGAAGTATTAGATATCAGGAGACAGAGAGGGTAATTCCTGGGCAAAGAGGAAGAAATGATGCAATCTTCAAAAGTGGCTTTGGCATGGGAGGGTTTCTAGGTAATAATGCAGGAAGTGGGAGCCCAGGTGGGAGCCTGTCAATCCCTTGAGTTCAAGAGATGATTCTGAGGGTCCAAGGAGACTAATGTGGGTTACAATTTTCTGGGTAGAGGACTTCAAGGGATAGAACTTCACAGAGAACCACAGAAATATGAAAAGAATCCCACTCAACTCTTCAGCTGAGTACTGGTCAGAATACACATGAGAATAAGTAAAATCTATGGCTTCCATAGATGTAACCAATTACAAGGTCTGGCGGGAGCAAAGTTGAACTGGCATGTGTCTGGAAATAATTCTAGTTCCCACCAGCCAAAGGGGAAAATTCATCACTCATGGGGCTTTGCTGGACTACTCAGAAATGTCTTACCTGATTTATGGAGCAAAACCAGTTACAGACAAAGGGCTGCTGAAGAAAAAGCCAAAAGGTTTAAGCTATTTCAAGTAACTTAGCCACACATCTGAATACAGTTCAAGAGTATTTATAAAAATGTAAAGCTGACACGCACTAAACACAGTATAAACACAATATTTTTGTGCAATCAGAAATCACAGATAAGTATGGAATGGGAAATGTGACTGCAAACAAAAATCTGTCAACTAAAACTAACCTGGATATTACACAGTTGACAGAATTAGCTGACAATGGTATTTTAACAGTTATTTTAAATGTATTCTGAATATTTAACTTGGAGAAGGAAATGGCAACTCATCTCAATATTCTTGTCCAGAGAATACTATGACAGAAGAGTCTGGTAGATAATAGTCTGTACAGTCACAAAGAGATGAAAGAATAAGGATACACACACACACACATATATATATCTCCTTCATAAAGCTTCTAGAAAAGAAACTACAGTCTGTGAGTTGAAACTCATCCTATAATAGGATTAAATCAAGTTAGGTATTGCACACACACAAAAAAAAGAATTAGTAAACTTTAAAAGAAAAATGAATAGGAACTATTTAAAATGACTAAGGTGAGGGAGATTAAAAAATTAGAGCACCAGTGAGCTGTGTTGCACTTTCAAGAGACCTAACATAATTAAAATTAAATGATCTGAAAGAGAGGAAGGTAGGGCAAAATTATTGAAGAAACAGTGATTGAAAAGTTTTCCAAGTCTGACAAAAGCCATAAACTCACAGATCCAAGAAGCTTAATAAACTTCAAGTACAAAATATATGAAGCACATTATAGAAAGTCACATCATAATCAAATAGTTTAAAGCTTTTGACAAAATTTAAATGCATCCTAAGAAACAGCAAAGTTGTTAAGACAAAAATAAACATAAAGACATTTCAAAATATTTACTTTAGGATTTAGAAAAAAAGCAATAACTACCCTCAATCTAAAATTCTATACCCAGCAAGAAAAGAATGGTACCATTAAAAAAGGAAATATTGAATAACTCAAAATAAAGCACAGTATTAATCCAAACAAGGCAGAAAATAGGAATGGTGAAACAAAGAAAAGAGAGCAATTAAAAAACAAACAGCAAACAAGCATGAGGTATAATAACTGAGATAAAAAATACACCAGAAGGAATCAACAGATTATGTGATACAGAGGAGTGGACCAGCAATCTGGAAGACAGAGTAGTGGAAATCACTGAAGACAAACAGGAAAAAAGGGAAAAAAAAAAAAGATGAAAATAAAGGAGGAAAACTTGCAAGACTTCTAGTACAACATCAAACACATTAAGATTCATATTTTGTGGTGCAGAAGAAGAGAAACAGAGAAACAGAAAGAAAGCATATTTGAAGAGATGATAGCAGAAGAATTTCCTAACCTGAGAAAGGAAACAGGCATCTAGGCCAGGAAGCACAGAGTCCAAAACAGGACCAACCCAAAGAGGACCACACCAAGACATATTGTAATGAAATGAGAAAGCTAAAGAGAAGTTATTAAAAGCTGGAAGGGAAAAGCAACAGATATATATAAGGGAATGCCCATAGGCTATCAGTCAACCTTTCAACAGTTACTACACAGGACAGAAGATTTATGTATTTTAAATATACTACACAGTATATTTAAAGTAATGAGAGGAAAAACCTAAAAGCGATAATATGCTCCCTGGCAAGATTTCACTGAGATTTGATGGAGACATCAAAGGTTTTTATAGGCAAGCAAAAACTAAAGAGTTCAGAACCATAAAACCAACTTAAAAAAAAAAAAAATTAAAGAACAGCAGAGCTAGAAATGTATAAAAAAATCTCATTTGCAAAGGCAACTATACAGTAGAGGTGGTGAATCAATGATGTATGACACTAGTAGAAAGGTTGAAAGACCAAAGTAGTAAAATAATGCATATATACAAGTAGTTAAGGGATACATAAAACAAAGTAAGGTAAAATATGATGTCAAAAACATTAAATGTAGAGGAGATTTGTGGAGTAAAAATGCAGTGCTGGCTGTTAAAATCTGTTTGAACTTAAGACATATGCAGCTTGACATTCATATATATATATGAATCTATAAAAATTCATCCATATATATATATATGTATGTATGAACTGATATATATAAACCTCATGGTAACCACAACCTCATGATAACTCCCAACAAACAAAAATTCAGGAACAGATGTCTTCATAGCTGAATTCTACCAAACACTGTAGGAATAAAAACCTATCCTTTTTAAACTATTACATATAATTTTAAAGGAATAGATAACTCTGAATGCATACTAAGAGGACAGCACCATCTTGAACCACTCAAATATCCGTAACAGATACATTCATGCAAAAGAGAAAGGAATCCAAACAAAGACTGAAGGCAACCATAAATTCAGAAGGCAGAAGAGAAAAGGAAGAAGAAAGGAACAAAACAGCCCTACAAAACAACCCCAAAACCATTAATAAAGTGACTGTAGGTACATAGCTATCAATAATTACCTTAAATGCAAATGGACCAAATTAAAACTAAAACAACAATACAAAACCTTTGAGACACAGTAAAAGCAGATCCAGAGGGTAGTTTACAGCTATGCAAGCTTATCTCAGTAAACAAGAAGAATCTCAGAGACAACCTAATTTTACACCTAAAGGAACTAAGAAAAAATAAAATCCAAAGTTAGTAGAAGAAAAGCAGTTATAAGGAGCAAAAATACATGAAATAGACACTAAAAACCAAGCAAACAAGGAAACAATAGGAAGATCAACAAAACTAGGAATTAAGTCTTTGTAAAAATAAACAAAACTGATATACTTTTAGCCAGAGTCATTGAGAAAAGAGAGAGTGGGTCCAAGTTAGTAAAATTAGAAATGAAAAAAGAGAAGTTACAACCCACGACACAGTCCTCAGTAAAACTAGAAGAAAAAAAATTCCTTATTATGGACAACGGAAAAGACAAGGAAAAACTAAACCAAATTCTGAGGGACAGAAAGCCCTGTGTTGCTTTTTGTACAAGTTCATCATTGAGGCTCTGGTATGTACTACTGAATTTAGTAATATTAGTTTATGAATGTGAAACCTTGTTAATTATTTCTAAAAATCAGGCCAAGAAAGCAGAATATATAAGTTAAAGAATTGGCTGTGTATTCAGATCAACAATAGTTTGAATCCTCAGCCTGCTAGTTAATTGTATAGGGTCCTTGGTAAAGCTCCTTAAACTCTTTGCATCTCTATTTATTTTTAATAATATAGATGTACATGTCAATCCTGAACTCCCGATCTATCTCTCCCCCTGCGCTTCCCCTCAAGTAACCACAAATTTATTCTCTAGGTCTGTGAGCTTCTCTGATGGCTCAGGAAGGAAAGAATCACTTGCAGTGCATGAGACACTGGAGAGGCAAGTTCGGTCCCCGGGTTGGGATGATCCCTTGGAGAAGGAAATGCCAACCCACTCCAGGATTCTTGGAGAATTCCATGAAAGGAGGAACCTGGTGGGATATAGTCCATGGGGTCACAGAAAGTCAGACATGACTGAGAGACTAACACACACACACACACACACATGCACATATGCATAACTGAATCACTTTGTTATACACCTGGAATTAATACACTATTGTTAATCAACTATGCTCTAATATAAAATAGTTTATTTAAAAAGTATAGGTGATAATGATGTACTTGCCTTATACTATTGTGATGAGATTTAAATAATCTGATACTTTGGATAGTTCCCAGTTCATGGCAAGGGCACAATAAATAACAGTTACTTTATAGAGGAAAAGATAGACAAAATATTTGAGTCTCATATCATGAATTGGATGCCATCATTTGAGTAGAAAAGCATTTTGTTGCTTATCACTTGATTCAATGAAAAGATTTAAACCTTTGTGTAGAAAGGGGTGTTAAAATGATTAAAATTAATAAAATCCTTGATGTTACCTGAATAAATAAATATCCTTGGCAACATGGAAAATCAACTTGCCTTTCTCAAGTTAATCAACATTCATTGAATTCCCTATATGCAAGATATACCAAATGAAAGAGAAAAAATTATTAAGAGGCTGTCTCCTTTATACTGCAGAATGCCCAGTAGTAGGGCAGTTGAGTTCAGTCGCTCAATCATGTCCGACTCTTTGAGACCCCATGAATCTCAGCACGCCAGGCCTCCCTGTCAATCACCAACTCCTGGAGTTCACTCAAACTCACGTGCATCGAGTCAGTGATGCCATCCAGCCATCTCCTCCTCTGTCGTCCCCTTCTTCTCCTGCCCCTAGTCCCTCCCAGCATCAGAGTCTTTTCCAAGTAGGGCAATAAATTGTTCTTAATCTAAAACAGTCAATATCCTGTCACTTATCTAAAACTTTCTAACAGTGGGTGTTGTTAACTGACAAAAGGTAAAATCAATGACTTTTAAAAACATAAATGTGGAATTTTAAGCATAAATATTTGGTATCACAAATACTAGGTCTAAATGAAGGGACATCCAACACTGACTACTATGTTTTTGGAAACTGCAAAATCTATCAAGAATAGATATTTATTGAGCATTTATAGCTATTGGTATCTACAGTCCCTTATGCAATTTTTCCCCTTATGTGTTTTTATATACATGGTAAATTATTTCTATTTCAATACTGCAAAGAACACAAAAACACTCTGAACTTCCTTTTGTTACTTAAAAAAATAAATTCACATATAAGAGATGCCAAAGCCAATCAGCCACACTCAATTTCAATAAAAAATAAATAAACATAATTTTGGATGTAAACATGCTAGAACATAGGTTAGACCACTGGAAAACTAGATTACTTATTTCATTTTAAGAGTTTTGTTTTATACAGCATGATAATGTAAAATTAATACTCTTTATACATGATATAAAAGTATCAAGTAATCTTTCATCCATTGATATTATGTTTTTAAATTAATGTTGAACAATATACAAATATATGATTTGAACCTGAACATTTACTTAAAAGAGAAAGTTACATAAATTCTTTTGTAATTAACCTAAAACTAGCCAAATGGTTCAAGCTAAACTCTAAGTACTAAGCACAGATTAAAATTTCATGAATTGTTTCATTTTAAAAGTATATTAATTAACTAACAAATTAAACTCAGTGTATATTTAGTGCAAAAAAATGTTGCTTTGTAAATTAACATGAATAGTTATTACATCTAAATGTAATGCTTCTATATTTAGTGTTACTCTCATTGATTTTCTATGTATGATATATGACATGAATTGTAGGAAATTTGAGCACTTCCAATACATATTTAATTAATATTAAAACTTAAAAATTGTATCAATGTAGTTCATTTTACAATGTGGTATTCGTTTCTGGTAAGCAGCAAAATAGCTCAGTTTATACTACATGTCAATATATATATTCTTCTTATACATTCCCATCCATTATAGATTATTACAAGATATTGAGTATAGTTCCCATTGCTCCATGGTAAGTACTTGTTGGATAATAAAATAAAATTTTAAGTGAAGTATAATTTTAGGTATTTTATTATTCTAGTCACACATTAACAAACAATATAGTATTTGTTCCTTTAGTCTTCTTTGTCTTCATCAGCATAACTACCCATCTTCATACACCCATCCTATTTATCAATTTATATCACAATTACATTTATATTTTTTTAAGCATAACTTGAGCTTCCCTGGTGGCTCAGATGGTGAAGTATCCTCCCACAATGTGGGTTCGATTCCTGAGTTGGGAAGATCCTCTGGAGAAGGGAACGGTTACCCACTCCAGTATACTGGCCTAGAGAATTCCATAGGTAGAGGAGCCTGGCAGGCTATACACTCCACAGGATTAAAAAGAGTTTGACATGACTGAGTGATTTGCACTACACTTGACTTAAGCATAATTTATGGAACATTTGAAAGCTTTGAAATGGTTAATGCAATCTTCAAACTTTGAGAAATTATTACACTATTCTGCACAAATAATATTAATTTTTAATAGTTTCACTGTTCTCAAATATCACTACTGTCTTTACCAATCTTGCATGTTATTAGTAGAATATAGTTGATGCTTTGTTTCCCAAAAATTTTAATGTAAAATGTGCCTAGGGACCAATTTCAAAGTTATTTCATCAATTTTCCAGGTATCTCTTAATAACTTTTCTAGAAGAACATTTTTCTAGAAAATTTTATTTAGATCTCTTATTATCTGAACTATGATTTATCTAAGAAGGACAGTGAGATAAGGATTACTTCAATAACTAATGGATTAAAATATGGACACAGGAGACAGATAGCTTGAACCTCAAACCAGCTTTTCCAGTGACTAATATTTTGGCATGTTATTTAAATGCTCAGTACTATAGTCTTATCATCTGCAGAAAGATAAAATAATAGGAGCTGCCTTGTTAAGTGTGATGTGTGTGTTTAGTTGCTCAGTCGTGTCTGACTCTCTGCGACCCCATAGACTGTAGACAGCCAGCTTCTCTCTCCACGGAGATTCTCCAGGCAGGAATACTGGAGTGGGTTGCCATGCCTTTCTCTAGGGGATCTTCTCAACTCAGGGGTCGAACCCAAGTATCCTGTATTACAGGCAGATTCTTTACCATCTGAGCCACCAGGGAAGCCCAAAGTGTGATGAGTCAAAGGAATCAATATATACAGAGCACTTAAAAGGCAGCACAGCTGAGTCTTTGTTATGGAAGCATTTGGTCTTATTCCTGTACTTGATCACATATTGTACATTTTTTCCACACAACTTGTAAATAGTGAGTGATTGTTATGTATCTTCAAACTTAGGTTTTCTCAAAACACTTACTTTATTAAATTGTTCATGGCATCTGGGTCATATGCTGTCACCTGTCCAATAATGCTGCCTTCCTTTACATCTTCATCTACTTCTATCAAATAAAAGATTTTACTGAACACAGGAGGCTCATCTATATCTTCCACAGATATTTTAACCACAGCTGTGTCTTTGAAAGGTCCCAGGTGTAAGAATCGTGGATCAGGATGAGTGTTACTTGCATCCACTTTTAAAGTGTACAGCATCTTGTTTTCAAAATCTAAACTCTAAAGTGAAATGAAGTAAGAAAAATTAGTATAACATAGCAGACATAACAAGCAGAGAAAATATCAAAATGTAATAAACACCCTTCCAGTAGTTCCAGTAATTTTGATTAAATAAGTTTCCCAATTATTTTTTCGTGGGTATATCAAATAAGTTAGTACTTTTTTTTAATTTTGCCTTACATGTTTATAAAGAGTAGTTGAATGTAACAGTATAACATTAATACTGATTTGCACTTATTAATACATTTTATATTTTGGTGGTCACGGGTAAATGAAATATCTAATAAATAAATAGGCTATTTATTTATTACTATATTATGTATTATTATTTTAAAGTTATAAAAATGTGAAATCAGCAGAAATATAAAGTTGAGATTTAGCAGGCTATTCATATAAGTTGCTTCTTTAAGTCCTACAGTTCTAAACCTTGTGTTTTAAAAAGAAAAAAATAATAATAATCTGAATGGTGTGGAAGGCAAGAATTGAACTGAATCAAACCAGTAAAATTAGTGTTATGTAATGTAGTCAATATTTAGCTGGATTATACCATGTAACATTTTATAATACTCTCCTTCACTGCTTTAAAATTTAAGAAATCTTAAAAATTAGGGCAGAAATAAATGCAAAAGAAACAAAACAGACCATAGCAAAAATCAACAAAGCCAAAAGCTGGTTCTTTGAAAGGATAAATAAAATTGACAAACCATTAGCCAGACTCATCAAGAAACAAAGAGAGAAAAATCAAATCAATAAAAATAGAAATGAAAATGGAGCGATCACAACAGACAACACAGAAATACAAAGGATCATAAGAGACTACTATCAGCAATTATATGCCAAAATAGAGTATTACTCAGCCATTAAAAAAGAATACATTTGAATCAGTTCTAATGAGGCGGATGAAACTGGAGCCTATTATACAGAGTGAAGTAAGCCAGAAAGAAAAACACCAATACAGTATACTAACACATATATATGGAATTTAGAAAGATGGTAACAATAACCCTGTATGCGAGACAGCAAAAGAGACACAGATGTATAGAACAGACTTTTGGACTCTCTGGGAGAGGGAGAGGGTGGGATGATTTGGGATAATGGCATTGAAACATGTATAATATCATATAAGAAACTAATTGCCAGTCCAGATTTGATGCAGGGTACAGGATGCTAGGGGCTGGTGTACTGGGATGACCCAGAGGGATGGTAAGGGGAGGGAGGTGGGAGCGGGGTTCAGGATGGGGAACACATGTACACCCATGGTGAATTAATGTTGCTGTATGGCAAAACCAATACAATACTGTAAAGTAATTAACCTCCAATTAAAATAAATAAATTTAAATTTAAAAAAAATAATAAAATTAAAAAAATAAAATTTAAGTATCTTCTACCCTCATCTATTTTAATAGACATCACACATAAAAATTTAAACATTTGGAAATGTACATGAAATAATAGTGTTACTGTTGTTGTTCAGTCGCTAAGTCCTGCGTGACTTTTTGCGACCCCATGGAGCGCAACACACCAGGCTTCTCTGGCCTTCAGTATCTCCCGGAGTTCACTCAAATTCATGCCCATTGAGTCAGTGATACTATCTAACCATCTCATCCTCTGCTGCCCCCTTCTCCTTTTGCCTTCAAGCTTCTCCAGCATCAAGGTATTTTCCAATGAGTCAGCTCTTCACATCAGGTGGCCAGAGTATTGCCATGGCAAAATAATGTCACAGAGAAATATAAAAATGACTTTTGAGATTACTTGATCCTAGTTTTACTTGTTATTTACTCTAAGCACGAGCTGTTGAAGTTTTATAGCAATTTTAAGCGTCAGTGTTTAAGATACTTAACTCACTTGATGAGAAATCACAACTATTCGCATTTATGTGAAGGACAGTAGCATATAAAACATGGAAGAAATAAATCCTAGGCTTTCTTACCTAAAAAGCAAAAATAAACCATAAAATGATCAATGAAAAAATGAAGACAGCAAGAAGAAACCTGTTTGACAGTTATAATCCCTTCCTGTGTATCCTTGTCAGTAATGACATCGAACATGTCTGCTCCATCTCCTTCAGCAATGCTGTATTCCACCTCAGCATTTTCCCCCATGTCAGGGTCATTGGCTTTTATCCTTCCAAGAGGAGTTCCAAGAGGTACAGACTCAGGAGAATGAAATTGGTATGTACCTGAAAATTAAATCAAAGCTGTTTCATCTTTAGATAACAAAACTTTCATTTCCTCTGCTTTTTTTACTTAAATTAATTTTAAGTTAGGGTAATTTTTCATCATATTGAATTGCAAGCTGTCAAAATTTACAGATTTATTAAGTTGGGAAATAATTTATAAAGGCAGAACTCTCTCATTTTGTAAATGAGAAATCTGTGCTCCAGAAAGATTAAGTGGATATCTCAAGGTTATTTAGATAATAGATGGTAGTTCTGATATTAGAATCCAGAACTTTTTGACTTAAGAGGGCAGGAAAGCAATTGTTTACTGCTTATTTGAAGTGTTCAGTATTATCATTACACATTATTCATATGCTAAATTATTTAGAACATACATTTATTCTTATATTTTAATTCAAGGACAGAAAAAAATTAATCCTTTCATGACAAGTTCACAAGGAGACCCAACCAGTCCATTCTAAAGGAGATCAATTCTGGGTGTTCACTGGAAGGACTGATGTTGAAGCTTTTTGGCCACCTCATGCAAAGAGTTGACTCACTGGAAAAGACTCTGATGCTGGTGGGGATTGGGGGCAGGAGAAGAAGGGGACGACAGAGGATGAGATGGCTGAATGTCATCACTGACTCGATGGGCATGAGTTCGAGTAAACTCCAGGAGTTGGTGATGGACAGGGAGGCCTGGTGTGCTGCAATTCATGGGGTTGCAAAGAGTCGGACACAACTGAGCAACTGAACTCAACTGAAATTATTTAGAACATACATTTGTTCTTGTATTATAACTCAAGGATAGAAAAAAACAAATCCTTTCATGATAAGTTCTTTCTTTATTTCCTTCTTTTTTGTTGTTGTTAATGTCTTATATTGGGATATGAATTTTTTATCTCCTGAAATGTTTACATTGTGCTATCCCCAAAAGCATTTAAGTTTGTGAGGGTTTATTCAAGAGATAATTGGAAAATATTACAATAAATATTAATGAAAGTTAGAAATGTTTTTAAACATTTAATATGTGTTGATGTCTATATAAGGCCAAAGGCCTCTACATTAATTCATTTAATTCTAACATTCATCCTCATAATATGAAAGCAGGTATATTGTCCTCAGAGATAAGGCTCAAGGAAATCACCCTGTAAAACTGGGAAATGCAGAAGGCAAAACTAAGTCTCTCTGACTTCAAAGTCTGTTCTCTTTCCAATTTGCTTGGTTCTTAAGAAGAGAGACTTCTATATCTAGCTACCGTGAATTTGAATTCGAATCACTGGGCAAGTTAGTTAAATTCTTTAACCCTTAATTTCCACATCTATAAAATCGAGATGATGATAGCAATTAACGCCTATGTTTGTTAAGTAGATTACATGAAATTATGTCGTTAAGATGCTTAGTTCATTTCTTAGTTCAAGATCATTTCTGCTATTACTATTACAGTTTCAAACCTTATGTTAAGATTATATTATATCATAGAATTATAGAGCAGCAAGTCATTTGAGAATTCATCAGATCATACTCTTTCAGTTTATATTTAAGGAAACTGACTTCAAAGTTTGGATTTATGTTAATTAAGCTTATTATTCATATTCTCAGTGAAGTTTATTTTTTAACATTTATCATATGTGTATGTCTACCATCCAGAGCTGTATGATCAAATATTCAAGTTTGATTAGCTTGAAAAAATGCTTTATTGCATTGGAATCAATGTCAGAAATTGAATTGTCAGGGTCCTTAGTAGAGCATTTCAAGAAAGGGCCCCTTATGTTTTATTTGCTGCCAAATGGAAATATTTGCAGCAGAGAATCAAAGGCTATATTTATAGAGCCTCATGGCTTGCAAAGAATCTATGGTTTAACATGCATACCTAAAAATGGCTACAACTGAAAAGGCTATAGGCTGGTGTAATTATTCACAAGTAGGTAACAGATACCAGAAAATGTTTAACATAGCTCAGATGTCATCACAACCAAGGTATTCCATAAGGCTATGGGTGAATAAAAAAGAATAATGTGGCCAATTAAACTAACTGGCATTGATTTTAATATAGTATTTGATTTCAGAGACAATAAAATATAAACAAACTTGTTTTATAATTGGCTAAATAAGGAATTATAGTTTTTATGTACAAACAAGAGAACTGAGGCAAGTGACAGACATGGATTTGAAACCAAGTGGTCAGCCTTGAGAGTCCATACACATAACCAGGGAAAAATAAGCAAAAGAACTAGATTATCATAGAAATGTTGGGAAAGATAGGCTGGAAAATTTTATAACTCTTCAAGAAGTAGGAGAGGATAATTAAAGTTGCCAAAAAGAATCTCATTTCCTTGTCTCCATTAACTACTCAATGATAAAAATGATTATAGTCACTTTGAAAGGATGCAGTATTAATAGCTCAGACGTGTCCGAATCTTTGCACCCTATGAACAGTAGACCATCAGGTTCCTCTGTCTATGGGATTTCCCAGGCAAGAATACTGGAGTGGGTTGCCATTTCCTCCTCTACGGGGTCTCCCAACCCAAGGATCGAACCTGCATCTCCTGCACTGCAGGTGGATTCTTCACTGTAATATGAGGGAAATTGTGACATTCTGTTGAAGGAGGGTTTGTAGATTCATCTGTATGCATAAACTAGGAGCAAAAACATTTAACTGTTCACAGCATGTTTGATAAACTTTCCACATGATATCACTGAAACCTCTCTTACTCTGGGGAAATCGAGGAGGATTGTTGTTGACATCTGTCAGAGTGATGTTGACTGTGGTGGTCCCAGAAAGTCCTCCCATCTGGCCTCCCATGTCTTTGGCTTGTATAACCACTTGGTACTGCTCTCTGTTTTCTCTGCTCATGTCTGGTAATGCAGTTTTTATTATACCTTTTGGAAAAAGTAGACACATATTTTGCAATTCAATCATTGAGTTTTAAAATTAAGACATGCAAGATCCATTTTACAGAAATTAATCAGGACATGCAGATGATAACATGTCAGTGGACCTAGATAAGACTTTCAATCCATAACCAATTTAACATTAGTCACAGAACAGACAAAAATTCTTCCATGGGCAGTTGTTTAGGAAACAGGTTTTGCTAAATCAATTTAATTACCATTTTGATAAATCAATTTAATTACCATTTTGATAAAAAAAGTAACTTGAACCAAAAACTTTAGATGAGTCAGCTTGTTTAATATTGATGATTGTCACATTTTTTTAGGTTTTGGTATTTTCTAAGATACATAATGTGTTCAATCTCTATGAAATTCTATATTTTACATCATAAATTTAAACTCAATAAATATTAGTCTCAAGGGCTAAGGATTCAAATCTTTTTAAATAATAGGAAATCTGCTTCTGTTTTCATGGAGTAAGTATTAAGAATAAATAAAAACACAATATGTAATAGATTGATTTTAAGTATATAAAAATTTAAAAATTAACTGTGCATCCAGATGTATTACATAATGAGAAAAAGGCCAAGTATTAAATGTTATTACCTGATTCTGGGTCCACTGAAAAATATGGCTGTCCTTGCAATATGCTATAGACCACTTTGGCACTATTTCCATAGTTGGCGTCATCTGCATCTGTTGCAGTCACTTGTATAACAGATGTACCTACATGAATTCCCACCCAAACACAGATACTTAAATACCTGGAAATTTGAAGTTATCTTTATGAAAACATACTACTGGGAATATGGTATGTTAGACCATGGTACATTTTTCAAGAAATTTGTTTAAATTATGCTGCTAAAATCACTCATCTTTCATTTTTTAAATTTTAATATTCATGAATAATATTGTTATTGGGCTATCTAAACAATCAAAAGCAAAATTTATCATAAAAGTGACTATACACTGATTGATTTAAAATATGACAAAAAACAATTTTTCACTACAGTGCTCATGGAATTCTCAATTAATATGTTTATTGTTAACTGGAAGTGTGGACTCAAAGATAAATCCAACAATGAAAGCACTCTTGCTACTTTTATTCTAATAAATGAAATATATATGGTAAATTTAATGAAATAAAGGGGTCCTGTTTTCATGAAGAAAGAAACAAAAGACATAAAATTGTCAACATTTTTGGTTTTGAAGATTTATATGTGTATTGTGTCTGGTTTCTTTTTAAAATGTAATTAACATTGTCATATATAATCATACTTATTGATATGCTTTGTATTATTTTCTACACATACGTAAATCAGTAGATATACCCTTCCAGAGTTAAGAAAGTGTATAATTGTCTCATATACAATACTATAATCTACCATTACTCTCGGTTAAATTTTATTTTGTAAAATTTCAATTATTTGATGGCATCACTGACTCGATGGACGCGAGTATGAGTGAACTTCGGCAGTTGGTGATGGACAGGGAGGCCTGGTGAGCCGCGATTCAGGGGTCGCAAAGAGTGGGACACGACTGAGCAACTAAACTGAACTGAACTGAACTTCATCACATTTCATTATTTTTAAAAGATAAAAGAACTTTAAGGGAGTTAGCTTCAGGAGCTAAATAATGTAATATATTGATGGACTTTTTCTGTATTTTCTATAACTCTATAAAGATTCAAGGCATGATTCTAAAACTACCAGTAAATAAATCCTACATGTATTCCTAGCCAAAATGAGTTTGTAGAGCATTTCAAACTGTTGACTCTGATTCTTACATAGATTTTGAAATTCTTTAGAAAAAGTGAGTTCCATCTTGGCTCTGTCACCTACTTTAATATCCCACATACATTACACAGGCAGAGCTTGTGTAATGAGTTGTACTGAATATTTCTCAAAATTTGTGTATATATGCAAATTATAGAAACTAATATATTGCACATTAAGATTGTACTAACAACTTTATTTTTCATCAATATATCTGAATACATGAATTTAGCAAATATTTTTATGTTTTCTCAAAATTAACATGAGAACTTGATCTCTTCCTCTTAAAGCCTCTATTTTCCTCAGCTGCAATGAAATTTGCATATCTTGTGAGAGGACACATTGTAACTTATTCAGTCCTAGATGTACTCTTTCATCACTTAAAAAGCATCCTCTTATATCTGAGGTAGACCCAAGCAGAAATCTTTAAAGTGATTTCCACCCACAATAACATTCAAAAATTCAATTAGAGCTGTTTTTGATTTATGTTTATTTTTATATAATATTTAGTGCATATATGTTATTGTTTTCATATTTCAGGATTATTTGAAATATGAATTATTATGTTTAACCAAGATGCTAAATTCAAATTGTTAATTCATTGATTTCATAAATTTCTTTTGCTAGTAGATTCATTTTGACTGTGGCTTACATTTCATAATAAGTAAAAACACACCTGTATACTTTTGTGACACTTTTCGTATTTTTTGTTGTTAAGTTTGTTTCTGATCATTTGTTCTTTATCATGGGTATGTGATCTTTGAATCTACCCAAAACTATTTAACCTAAAAGTATTAAATAAATTAAGGAATGGAAATCAATGTGGTTAAATGCCACAAACACCCATATAAAATATTGTTCCCTGTCTCAGAATCACAGTAATAATTAGAATGTTATTAAACACTAATGAATACTAACAGCATATCACTAATATATTATTTATACTAGAAAAATGAACAAATGAGAAATATATAGTGTTCTGAACTTTAGGAAAAGGTCAGCTTTTTTTCTTTTTGGTTTGTTTTCTATTTCCATAAATGTAAGAATATTTTGCAATTCATATTATTTAGTAATAAAATTAGTTGTTTATGTACTTTTGTCCTAATTTTATAAATATTAGTTTATAAAAGACTAAAAGGGACTACATTGATTTTTATAGCCTTCTAGATTTTCACAGCTATAAGTTTCATTTATTCTCAAATGATTTAAAATAAATATTTACTTTTTAATTAAACAAATATTAAGTAAAATGTAATGAAACCTGAATGACAAATTCATGTCACTTGTTACTTGTAGGTTTTGTCCTGTGTGATGTAAAATATCCCAAGGCAAGGGCTTTTGTCTGCCTTTGTTCAATATTTTATCTCTAAAGCCCAACAGAGTTCCTAGTACAAAGTCATAATATGATCTAACATTTACAAAATGCTTAAAGTAGACTAGGCAGAGTTCTCAGTGCTTCATTTATGTTATTATTTTATCCTCATGATAAACATGGGATGTAGACCTTGGGGCATATCGAGGTTGCTCATGATCACATCGTGATAGGATGAGATTTGAGCTAGCCAAATCTGAAGAAGCTTCAGTCTAAACACTGTATTAAATGGCCTGTCTGGTCATATAATTGAACACATTATTGAATCTACAGGCAGTGTAGATAGATAAGATAGAGCCCTAGATTAGGACATGAAGCATTCATTGATGAGTTAATTGTGTGACCTGTGAAAAGCTACGGATACATTCTTTGCTGGGGGCGATGGTGTGGGAGGTAAACTGGATAAGTTTTTGAGGGACCAGTTGGGGGAAATACCCAGTCAATGAGAAGCCTCCAAATTTATACAGTAGGAATTTGCCTTGATGGAGATGAATGCATGCAAATATAGAAGGTTGATAGATAATCTTTAACCAAAGTATAATGGTCACAAAAAATGGAAAACACAATATAGGAATCTGCTACAAATATCTAAATCAAAGTGTATCCTATTTTCCTTCACTATATAGCCTCATATATTACCCAGACTAGCGTTCTGATCAGGAGATGCTAATGTGTTTCAGATTTCAAGAGTTAATTGAAATCATTTGGCGTTAATTGGAATCATTTGAATTTAGCTATTAACAAAAAGTTTTGTGCAGATATGTTAGATTATTAATTGTTTTCATGCTTAAGGATTATTTGAAATATTAATTATTAAACATAACCAAGATGCTAATTTCAAATTGTTAATTCACTGATTTCATAAGATTTCTTTTGCTACCAGATTCATTTTATATTGAGGCATATG
The DNA here is from genome assembly GCF_014754425.2 of Oryx dammah. NCBI lineage: Eukaryota > Metazoa > Chordata > Mammalia > Artiodactyla > Bovidae > Oryx > Oryx dammah. The sequence continues at coordinate 24,829,432 of NW_024070204.1, forward strand.
ATTCTGAGAACAAAAGTGAAATATGGCTTATGATTTTGACAGAAAAAAGAGGCAGAGAGAAAAAGCATGCAGAGGATTTGGTGAGAGAGAAAAACAAAAGACAAATGTATTAAGAAATAACCAATAATCCCATAGAAGGTCACACTCTAAAGGAGAACACTGGGCTACAACATTGGAAAGAAAAATAAATTGAGAATAAAGAATTTATATATTTTATTATCTTAAGTTTGCTGCTAAGTCGCTTCAGTCGTGTCCGACTCTGTGTGACCCCACAGAGAGCAGCTCACCAGGCTCCCTCGTCCCTGGGATTCTCCATGCAAGAACACCAGAGTGGGTTGCCATTTCCTTCTCCAATGCGTGAAAGTGAAAAGTGAAAGTGAAGTCGCTCAGTCATGACCCCATGGACTGCAGCCTACCAGGCTCCTCCATCCATGGGATTTTCCAGGCAAGAGTACTGGAGTGGGGTGCCATCAGCTTCTCCATATCTTAGGTTTAAGTTACCATAAAAGTTAATAGCAGATTTTCAATTATTGGGTTTAAATTAAAATCACTAATATAGTGAAAATAAGCTTACAATTAATAATAAGTTTATAATTAAATAATTATGAATTATTTCATTTAGAGAGAAGACATTCTTTCTTATGTGATTATATTTAGGCTTTAGCTTTTAACATATGGGCTACACATAACCTGACAAAGCTTCTAAATATCATCCTTTATATTTCTCTGTAAATGATAATTTGTATAGGTAAAAGCAGAGAAAAGCACATCTATAAACCTATAATGAGTTAATCTTTATTTTCCTTTAAATAAGGTAGAAGAATTGCAAAAGAAAATCACAAAAAAATATACATATATACAAGAAATATATATATATACACATATATAGATAAATATATCTAAATTTTTATTGTAAAATGCAGTTTCCCCTTTCCTTATTTAGATTTACTTTTTTGAGAAATTTGGATTAAAATAATAAGAAAAAAATTCTACTTTCAAAGAGTCAATCTAATAAAATTAGAAGTTTTCCAAAGTACATTTTGCATAATAATCATAACTATTTTATAGTAGAGAAAAATAGTAAGGTATCAAAATTATCCAGCTATCTCTTCATTTTATTAACTTTTTTTCCTTTTTAAAGATAGTATAGTAACAATTTGTCTCTGTATTTTTTTGAGCAAGTCAGTTTAATTCTGTTAGACTCATTTTTACTTATTGAGTGGTAATTAAACCAAGTAAGTATCTTCCACATATATATATATATATATATATGATATTTATAATGTGCACATTTCTGTTTAAAAATAGATACACATACAAAGTCTATGAGTGGGGCAAGGAAGAATCAATTAGTGCAATAATGTCAATATTAGTAATAAAGAATAATAACTATCCTCTATAAAGGGGCAGGGTTCCCCGGTTAGCTCAAACGGTAAAGAATCTGCCTAATGCAGGAAACCTGGGTTCCATCCCTGGTTTGGGAACATCCCCTGCAGAAGGGCATGGCAACCCATTCCAGTATTCTTGTCTGGAGAATTACATAGGCAGAGGAGCTTGACGGGCTACAGTCCATGGAATCACAAAGAATCCGACACAACTGAACGACTAACATTACTTCTCTCTCTATAAATGCGATCAAGATTCACCTGTAGTTCTTAACTCTTTGTTTATCAGTACCAAAATCTGCAACTGGACCCATACAGCCACCACCTATACACTTTTCTCAGTTTTGTTGTAATTGTAGACATGCAGGTAATGTTATTGGCAATGACCCAAATTCTCGTATTTAAGGTTTACAGTAATTAGAAATTGTACTGCCCATAATTTAAAGCTTATATAAATGACATACAAATTGCTTTACATGAAGGGCTTTTTGGACAAGATAATCTCCAAGCCTTCTCATATGTATAAACATATATATTCTATATTTTAATATAGGTTTGAACAAGTGAAAGTTTTGTGAAAAATAAAACAGAGAAGCACTTAGTCTAGTTCTGATCTTATCACACACTTGATAAATATTAATAGAATCTAGATGATATTAGTATTTCATCTAACACTGATCAATTAGTATTTCATCTAATTCTAATAAATTTCATCAAATTCAAAGATAGTCTTTGAATTTGAATTTGGTAGATAGATTATAAAAACATATTGAGTAGAAGATAATATCCCATTAAATAACCTAAATTAATATAGGAGAAAATACAGGTTGAGTTTAAATATAAAGAGTTTCTGATAAGCAAATTTTCTGTTTTTAAAGATGAAATAATAGTTTGGAAATTTAATAAGTCTTTCAGTTTTAAGTCAATTATCCAAATTTATTACATTCAAATACCTCTATCATATTAGTTATACTTTTTACTTCTATGAAAGTGAAAGTGTTTGTTGTTCAGTCATGTCCAACTCTTTGCAACCTCATGGACTAGAGCCAGCCAGACTCCTCTGTCCATGGAATTCTCTAAACAAGAATGCGGGAGTGGGTTGCCAGGCCCGTCTCCAGATGTTCCTGACCCAGGGATCAAATCTGAGTCTTGTGCATTGCAGACAGATTCTTCACTGGCTGAGCCACTAGGGAATATACTGCCATTGAAATGGCACTCAGGTTCAGTGTATTTTTGCTTGAAATGAAAGGAATAGTGTCAGCAGTTTTAGACAGCTTTGCTCGCATGATTTTGCATAATTGCATATCCTATAGGTTTATAAAATCTTTCTGGAGAAAAACAAGACATGAAAGTTTTATACTATTAGGGCTCCCTTGGTGGCTCGGACATACAGAATTTGTCTGCAGTGCAGGAGACCCAAGTTTGATCCCTTGGTGGGGAAGACCCCCTGGAGAAGTGAATGGCAACCCACTCCAGTATTATTGCCTGGAGAATTCCATGGACAGAGGAGTCTGACAGGCTGCAGTCCATGGGGTTGCAAAGAGTCAGACACAACCGAGAAACTAACAGTTTCCCTTTTTGTATTATTATGTGTCAAAACATCTGACAAAATAACATACATACAAGAAAAAAAGAAAACAAGTTTTACAATTGTTGAAGGGTATTAATAAAAAAAACCGAACTGTAGAATGTACATCAATAGGAAGCTGAAATGGAAAACATCATTTTAGATGTATGTTCCCTGGTGGCTCAGACGGTAAAGCATCTGCCTGCAATGCGGGAGACAGAGGTTCGATTCCTGGATTGGGAAGATCCCCTGGAGAAGGAAATGGCAATCCACTCCAGCACTCTTGCCTGGAAAATCCCATGGACGGAGGAGCCTGATAGGCTACAGTCTATGGGGTCGCAAAGAGTCGGACACGACTGAGCGACTTCACTTCACTTACCTCAAATATAAGCCTACAAAGAGACATGCTGTATATCTACATTAGCCCACTGGTCGACTTTTATGGACCAGCCCGGTACTTTGCATGTAACCTAACCAAGCTAACAGATATTTAAAAATCTTAAAAGAAAATACAACCACTCATATTTCATCCTAGGCTTTATGATTTCACAGGACTCCTTTCTAATTTGATTAGTGCTTTTCATATTATTGGAATTTATACCTGAAAAGGCAGATTTTTCCCCTCCTCAGGTGAGATTTCATCTCAGTTTAGAAAAAATAAAAACTTCTTTACAAACTTTTGGTTATTCTGTGTAGATGACACACATAATTAAAAAATAGTTAACAATCACTCAGCAAAGGTGTACATCAGTTTGTTTTCCTTTCTTTATTTAAAACTGACCTAGGTATTAATTATAACAATGTCAAAATTATGTACTTGATTTGGAAATAATATTCAATTAAATATCAAAGTTTGAAAATCAATAGCATGTTTTTCAGTATTTTTATTAGAAATATGATTTGAGTCAGCTTTTACTATCTCATTAACAAATCTAACCTTACATATAAATATAGCTAAAAGTAGTGACGTTTACAGATAAAAATATTGCATAATAACAACAGGCATTTAAAATTATGGGCAGCCTTAAAGAATGAAATGATTCGTTTCAGTTTTTAGGACTAATCATGCCATGTGGAATATAGCTAAAATAACATGAAAAAGAATTAGAATATTGTTGATATGCTGCCAGGTTATTTGATCTTAATTCAGTTACTTAAGCTTTCTGAATCCAGGGTTCCTAATTAACAGAATGGGGATTTAAAATTCTATTTCTCATGCCTATCACATGAAGTTGTTTCAATGATCAAATGAGACTATCAAAAGAAATTTGTCAAATGCAAGCATTTGTTGTTATTATGCAAAATAATGCAAGCAAAACTTTCTAAAACTGCTGACACTATTCTTTTCATTTCAGGCAAAATACATTTAATCTGAGTGCTATTTGAATGGCAATTGAGTAGAGGTAAAGATTTGGTTGAAATTTACTGGAATAATTGTTCTCAGTAATCATCTGAAATATCAGTTACAAAATAGCAGGAAATGTTAAGAAACACAACTGAAAATCATTAGAAGTGAGTTAGCTGACACTAATTAGTAGTTTCAGTTATAGCTCTTATCTTGAAAGAGATCACATCTCATATCTGTATGTCCATAATAACTACCTTAGCAAAAAATAAAATTAAAAACTTAATTTACAGGAATTAACATATACCTACCAACTCCAGACATTTCAGGAACACTGGCAGTGTACAAATCTTTTGTGAATTTTGGTTCATTGTCATTGATATCATGAATTTTAATTATAAATTCAGATTCAGGCTCCACCTGCCGCCCAGTCTTTCTGTCTATAGCCTTGGCTCGAAGAACGTAAAGGGACTTTTCTTCTCTGTCTAGTTTCTTTGCCGCATGAATATCTCCTGTGTTTTCATCTATGACGAACAGACTGCCAGCCCCATCTCCTGTTAATATGTATTTTAAATTTCCATCTCCTTTATCTTGGTCAGTGTGAAGCTTCAAGGAGGTAGAAAGGAAGAGTCTATAAATATATGCATTGTTATTACATAAAAAATAATTTTGGCAAATATCAATTTATCTCCACATTAACATCACCAGAACAATGATTGAGGCGGTTACCTTAATTTTCACTGTGGAGAGATTAAACATTTTATCATTCTCAAAAACACATATATATTAATTTGAAATAAAGTAAAATATTTTTTCAAAAACAGTGCTCATATAATATTTTTGAATAGAATACTACCAAGATTTAAATATCTGGCACATTAACAAGAAAAGAATCTATTAGTCTAGATCTTAAGTGTAAAATATTAATATACTCTTGATTACACTTAAAATCACTGAACTCAAAGAGGATAATGTGAGGAATTTCAAACCTTATTATGATAAGTTTAGGCTACATGCCATAATTTTAAATGATTTAACTTCTCTCAGTATAATATTGCTTCCAGATACACAGGCTCTGTCATCAGAGACTGACCAGAGATAGAATATTACTCTTAATCTCACAGATTTTTCTCTGTATGACTTTAGAAGAGTACTCTTTCTACCAGAATGTTCTCATTTTTTGGAAATTGACAAATTTTATGGACATTTGAAATTTCAAGGGATATAAAACTCACAGAGCTTTTCCATTGGCCATTTAAATAATCTTATGTATCTTCATTCTATTCTTTCCCATCTTGAAAGTAAACTTCTTAGTACAGACGGTTTTTCATCAAGTGTTTAAAACAGACACATGAATCATGTATCAATATTTACAGAAACTTTCAGTTGGAAAAATTCCTAATGGTTTTGCAAAAGTGAAAGTGTTAGTCTGTCAGTCGAGTCCGACTCTGAGAGCCCAAGGACTGTGACCCCAAAGCCTGTCAGGCTCTTCTGTCCATGGAATTCTCCAGGCAAGGATACCAGAGTGGGTAGCCATTCTCTTCTCCAGAGGGTCTTCTGGACCCAGCGATCAGACCTAGGTCTCCTGCGTTACAGGTGGATTCTTTACCATCTGAGCTACAAGGGAAACAATGGTTTTTCAAACCTAACACTATTCTGTACCTTGAGTAATTTCCAGCCTATCCCCTGCTCTATTATCCTCCGTCATTTAGTTTGCAATTCCCAGTACATTCTGATTCCACCTATCTTTGGTATCATATTCCATCTTTGAACTATTTGAGCACTTGAATCTATTTTTTGTGGTAGCAAAAATTACAAACTTGGGATTCATACTTTACTCTTTCTTTACTTTTAAGCCCAACATTAAAATAAATAAATGCAGACTTTTCTTCTCTGAAATTTATCCCCACTTATTCATCTGTCTCCATCTCTATGGCTACCGCCCTGCACTGGTCTTATTTGGACCAATGCAGCAGTCTTTGGATTGATGACTACTTCCTTCTTGTTCTACTCCAAACAATTTTCTGTACTAAAGAAGGTGATTTTTCTACATCACAATTGTAGTCATACTACTTTTTAGTAAAAAAAAAAAAATCTCTTTTTAGCAAAAAAAATAAAAACAGGTACAGTACACAAGAAATATGAATCTAAAATCTTAGAAATCAGGCTTAGTCTAATGCACATTTCTGTCATATTAGGCAAATTTTGTGTGTGTATGTGTATGTGTGTGTTTAGTCTAAGGCACTTCTATTAAGAGGGTATAATATTCTTTTTTTAATAATCTTTACTTTTATTGTTATTCTATTTGCTTGGACTCTATAGCCTTATTTATGCATTAATCATAATCTTGTTCTCACCTCCAGATTTGCTTCTATCACCTTAGTCCACTTTGTTATACATTCTATACATATCAGTTGCTTTGTTTTGCCTCATTTTGTTTTCATTTCTCAGAAGGCTTGTTCCAGCTTTTATACCTGATGCTTGCAGATGTTTCTCTCACCCTTTAACACCCTTCCTCTTCTCTGCATTTTCCCCTAATTAAATGTTTATCAAATCTCATTTTTAACTTTTATTCATAGGAATGCTTTCCTTAACTCTCTGTTCCAGAGAGTCAGGGCTAGACAGTTAAGACACTTTGTGCTTAGTCGCTCAATCGAGTCCAACTCTTTGCAACCCCATGGATTGTAGCCCATCATTCTTCTGTCCATGGGGATTCTCCAGGCAAGAAACTAGAGTGGGTTGCCATGCCCTCCTCCAGGAGAATGGCATTAAAACATGTATAATATCATATATGAAACGAGCTGCCAGCCCAGGTTCAATGCATGATACTGGATGTTTGGGGCTTGTGCACTGGTACAACCCAGAGGGATGGTACCGGGAGGGAGAAGGGACAGGGGTTCAGGCTGGTGAACATGTATATACGTGGCGGATACATGTTGATGTGTGGCAAAACCAATCCAAAATTGTAAAGTAATTAACCTCTAATTAAAATAAATAAATTCATATTTAAAAATATGTAGGAAAATGAACCTGTATCTATCACACTGAATTATATATGAATCTACATCTTAGATTCAATCCTTTATGGAAACAATTTACTCTTCAAAGATTTTCTACTCATTCAAAATATTTTGGTCTAGAAAAACATTTACATAGGATAGAAACTTTTTTTTTCTGAATGATACTATACTCATTTTTTATTTTTTTATTTTTTAAAATATAAATTTATTTATTTTAATTGGAGGTTAATTACTTTACAGTATTTTATTGGTTTTGCCATACATCAACATGAATCCACCACAGGTATACATGTCTTCCCCATCCTGAACCCCCTCCCACCTCCCTCCCGGTACCATTCCTCTGGGTTGTCCCAGTGCACCAGCCCCAAGCATCCAGTATCATGCATCTAATCTGGACTGGTGATTCTTTTCATATATGATATTATGCATATTTCAATGCCATTCTCCCAGATCATCCCACCCTTGCCCTCTCCCACAGAGTCCAAAAGACTGTTCTATACATCTGTGTCTCTTTTGCTGTCTTGCACACAGGGTTATCATTACCATCTTTCTAAATTCCATATATAAGTGTTAGTATACTGTATTGGTGTTTTTCTTTCTGGCTTACTTCACTCTGTATAATAGGTTCCAGTTTCACCCACCTCATTAAAACTGATTCAAATGTATTCTTTTTAATGGCTGAGTAATACTCCATTGTGTATATGTAACACAATTTTTAAATTTTCAAGGAAAATTCTGTATTATACCATGCTGTTTGGACTAAGGGTAATGACCAAAAGGAAATTAAAATATTCATGGAAATGCAAAACTTTCTGAATAAATATTTTGTCTGAAAATATTAAATTTTAGTTACAAAATAAATCTTTTCAATAAAACATAATATTATTTTAGTCATTCATATATTGAAATCATTATATTCAATGATGTACTACATCATTGAAATAACTTTATTATTCTATTCCTACCTGTTTTAAACCCTGTTCCATTATTTCATAATATGCATTATTCTGTTAATTTAAAATTCCACTTTAAAAGAATTATTTTACACAAAATCAAACACATTTTAATGGCTTTATTTCACAATTTCATTTTAAAAATGAAAGTTTTCAAAAGTTATTCTCTGGTGAAATATAACAGAAACAAAAGCCACTAAATTAAATTTTTCTTCATGTACATTATTAATTTTTAATTATATATTTAGAATTGATATAATTCAATAGTAAAATTTATTCTACCATAGCTTAAATATAAATGATGAAAATCAACTTCAAAATTAGCACTTTTAGCATCATGACAAAATAGAAATCTTAAAAATATTGTTTATCTATTATAAAGCAAAAGCAACATAAAATGTCTTAAGAAATGAGTACCAAAGTAATTATTTTCTTCAGACATCAACAAACCAAGTAGTCTTCATTTCCTCATCATACCTATCTTGCCTGTTCTAGACTTGAATAAATACACTGAAAGCAAAATAAATTATGGATAAATATCTCCAATGCTATTTTTTTCCAACAGTATTAGTTTTGCTCTGCTACAATATTTTTTACTTTCAAAAATTTGAAAAAATTAAACATGCACATGCAAAATAGTCTAACATTTTAAACTGATAATTAATTTTATAAATTTAAGTATTTGATTTAACATAATTCTGAATGTATCCTTGAGGAAACTTCTGGAAGATATTAACAACTGAGTCTGTAAACTGACTAAAATAGATTGTCCTTTCCTAAGTGGTGTCCTCGTCTAAGTCTGAATAAGCCATAATTACTCTTTCTGTCTGGGGTCTTCTATTTAGATTGGAAGTTACACCACTGATTCTGGTTTTCAAATATTTGGACTTGAACTAAACCAGTACATCAACATTCTAAGTCTCCAGTTTGCCAACTGCAAATCTTAGGACTTTTCAGGCTCCATAATCAGGGGAGCCAATTTTTACATATGTATGTTTATATGCTAATAAAACACAAATACATATTTGTCTATAAAGATATATATGTTACATATATGTATATATATTTCCAGAGAAAGAATTAATGTTATGTATATTTATAATATATATACATTATGTATATATAAATTATATTTTATGTAAATAAAATCTGTATTTGTCTGGGTTTTCCTGAGGAAAATAAAGGGAGAAAAATAGTCTTAAGGGAGATTGGAATGTTAGAGTAGCTTTGTTATTTAACATCTACTCACTCACACTGAAAGGGTACAAAAAACATATCTTTCATCACTATTGTGGGATACAAACCTATGAGGTAGCCTAGTCATCCTTGAAGAGATTTGTTATCACTGTTTTCTGTGATACAATGGACTTGCTGTCACTGAACTGGGAAACCTAAGTGCAGTGGGAGTAATTGGATCCCAGAGTGACAGAGGTTAAGCGCACTCACCTGGCAAAAGATAGGTGGCAGGATTATCACAGTGGTCAGCTGAGTCAAACAGCAGAATAGTTTGACTCACATAGATTTATGGCATTGGTTAACTGATTACGGTGTTCCTAAATGTGGATAGGAGAGCTACTAAATTCATACTTAACCTATAAAAGCCAAAAAGTTCAAGGTCAAGAGAGCAAAGCACCAACCTGAATCATAAAAACAGAATCAATCAGTTCCCAGGCTTGAGCCAACTTATAGACCCAGAATCCCTTGAATAAAAAGGATCCCAAGTCTTCTTGAGGAAGGACCCCAGTATAAACCAAACATTTCTTATTCTTTCTCTAAGACTTCCCCAAAAAAAACCTATGCCTTTTTTTTTTTTTTAAGGAGAACTGTACACTGGGGAAAAGGGAATAACTGATCAGTTTGGTATTATTAGACATTAAACTGATATCAACTCCAGGAGAAGCAAAGTATCAGTGTGATCTGCCAACCCGAATAAAGGAGTATGAAACTTGGGTGACCAATAGAGTTTTGCCTGCAGTTCATCTCATACTGCACCCCATGTATCCCCAAACCCATCTTGTGGTAAATAACACATTGTCACTTCTGGCCCATCCTACAACCAAAAAAGCACAATGGGTTAGTGGGCCTCTTCAGATTTTGGAGGCAACATATTCCTCATTTGGGTGTTCTCTCCAAATCCATTTACCAAGTCACCTGAAAAAATGCTGGCTTTGACTGTAATAGGTCTGGGCTGGTGTGCAGGCTACTCCATCACTTTGGCCATATAACCCTATAGATTCAGAAGTTCTTAAAGTAGCAATGGCAGGTAGAGATTTTGGTTGGAGCCTGTGATAGGTGAATTGTGTTACAGACCCTCCTGATTTTGGAACAAGGCCCTGCCATCCTCTGTGGATAACTAGTCTCCTTTTGAGAAAAACCTCTTAGCTTACTATAGAGGCTTACAAACTAATTTCTTAACCCATGGAGTACCAAGTGTGGTCACTGCATGGTTGCAGTCTGAGATGCTCTTTACAAACTGTATATTATCTGTCCTATCGAGCCATAAAGTTGAGTGTGCATGACAGCATTCTATCCTAAAATGGAACTGGTTCATATGTGATCAGGCCTGGACATGCCCCAAAAACTCAAGTTAAGGGACAGAAAGAAGTGGCCTAAATGCCCATGGTCCCCACTCCTGCTACACTGACCTCTCTACCCAGCCTGTATTTATAGCCTCATGAGAAGTTCCTTCTTCAGGTGACAGAAGAAGAAAAGTCTTGGGTCTGGTTTAAAAAGTTTTTTTCATGATTTTCAGGAATCACTGAAAGCTGGACTGTAACACTACAATCATTTTCTGAGACATCCTTGTAGGACAGTGTTAAAAAGAAATATTCCCAGTGGACAGAACTTCAAGCAGTGTGTGTGTGTGTCTGTGTATGTATACACACACATATATATAACCTATATAACATGTTATATGTTTTCTGTTTCTCTGAAGAACTCAGAATAATACAACATTTTGAAGCAAAGTTTGCAAAATCAAAGCAAATTCATTTCTAATCACCCTTCCTTTAAAAATTAAAAATAAAAGTTTATTAATTGTTTGCTCACTTAATTTTTGTTGAAAGTGCTTCTAAATGCAAAAGTAGGCCATATTGAACTCTTATAAATAATCCTTATACATCCTTAAAATTATATTTGGAATTTTATAACATTCTGCTCAAACTTTAGTGAGGAAAGCAAAAGAGCTCTTCCTGAGAGTTGCTAAAAAATAATCATTGATAACAATTACAATATATCTCTGATATTTTAATAATATTAAAATACATCTTCAAAAATATTACATTGTGTGTCAGTCTTAACAGTGTCTTTTTGCATATTTCTTTTGGATAAAACAACTTTTTATCTTTAGATTTATTTATATTAGGTATTGGTTTCATGACTTTATGTTAATATCCAGTTCTATGGTAAATAAAACCTAAATAGAAAGCCACTGATATGCAATATATTTGCACCATAAAGATTTCTAGCTTAAGCTAAAATACATTAGTTGGACTTACACTCTCATAGTAAGCAAGTGAAAATCTGCACAAAATATAGGAAATTTCTGATTATAAGAACTGAAGAGCAGAGGGGAAGCAACAGATTAAGATATAAATTCACTCTAGCATTTGTTTGGGAAAAGCTTTACTGTAGGGATGTGTAGCCTGTGTACAGAAATTAGCGATACTGCAGATAAAACAAAGATCAGAATCCAGGGCTGCTATTGTGGCATGAATTTCCTGGAGAGGGTACAAAGAGGAGAGAACCAGAGAACCACAGAAGGGCCTAACCAAAGTAACTTTGTAAGATTCCTGCTAAAATTTATAGTAGAATCTTAATCTGTACATATACAGGGAGGCAGGCCCAGAAAAAGACACTTCTGGGGATCTAAGATTTTAACAGGTAGTGTCAGCCACTGCAAAGAGTGGGAAGAGATAGGAGTTTTGACACAACCAGAATGATTCATCTAAAGTGAGTATCTTGGGCATTAAGACTTGAGAAAACCCATGCCTAAGGAGAAAGGAATGTATTCTATGAATAAAAAAGTACACCCTAAGAAGAAAAGACTAACATAGACCCATTCAAATAGTTTCTAGAATCAAAACAAGACACTGTATAATCTATAATACCCACAATATAATAATTTAAATTAATTAGTAAAGTAAAAGGAAAATTATATATATGTGTATACACACACACACACACACACACACACACATAATATTACATGGATAGGTAGGTAGATAAGGGCTTCCCAATTGGCTCAGCAGTAAAGAATCCACTGCCAAGCAGGAGAGGCACGTTTGGTCCCTGGGATCCCCAGAAGAAAGAAATGGCAATCTGTTCTATATTCTTGTCTGAGAACTCCCGTGGACAGAGGATCCTGGCAGGTTATGATCCACGGTGTGGCAAAGAGTCGGACATGACTGAGGAGATGAGCAACAACAAAATCAGGAGGAAAATGTTATATATATGTATATATACACATATATATGTGTGTCTGTTTGTATCTCCATCTCAATGGAAGGAAACAATGCAGATATGTGAACTAACAAAAGTATGTGTACTTAGAGAACCAATTAATATGCATGAAGTTAAAAAGAGAGGAAAAAGTATGGCAGAGAATAATTTTTAAAAGAGATAATGGTGATCATTCCCCAAATTAGTGATGGGCATTGGGCCATATATTCAATTTCAGTGAATTTCAATGAAAATAATTACAAAAAATGTAAATAGGGGCACACCAAGATTAATCAATGAAAACTAAGTTTTAGAAAATAAATTGATGTTTCTTAATTTTTATGATTTCTTCTTTAGTTATTGAGAAGTGTATTATTAATTTGCAAATGTTTTCTTATTATTTTTATCACTTTTAATCTGATTCTATTATGTACAAAGAGATCTTTAAAGCATCCAAAAAATAAACATATGCTCAGGGAATTAGAATTAGCAAAATGCAAAATTGTTGAGTACAATAACCTTCCAAAATGAAGAAATAATAACATTTCAGAGAAAAATAATGAAAGAATTCACTATAATAGGACTTTTATTTCAAAAAATACTAAGGGGATATCATATCATTAGGCTGTATAGAAATAATACATTGAATCCTTGACATAAGAAATGAGGAGCCTTGGAAAGGGAAAAACACTTGGTAAATATAAGACTTTAGACATATTCCTTAAAAATAATTGATTGTTTAAATCTAGGACAATAACAATGTATTATGAGGTTTATACAACACAGTAAAAGTAAGTTATATAGAAATAATCGCCTAGTGTGTAAAAAGTAACTGGAATTGCACTTTTACAAAGTTATAATGTTTTGTAATAAGGGCATCATATTCTATTTGGATATAAATTAAGGATGGATACTTATCTTTATGTTTGTAACTGTTCTATAATCCTTAGCACAACCACTAAATAATATAAGATGATAAAGCTGAAAATATCAGTGTGAAATTTAAACTAAAGGGGAGAAAAAAGGGGAAAGAGAGATAGGAACACTGCTTCATAAACCAAGACAGGAAACAAAGAAGGAGTTAAAAAAGGAACAAGTAGAACAAATATAATACAAATAGATCAGTACATATTAACAGACTAAAACCTCAAGTAATAAAGAGACTATGAGAATCTACTAAAAAATACTTAACTATTCATACATTCCAACAGCCATGATTTCAGTTTAGCAGTACAAATACATTCAAAGTAAAGAAATAAAACATAGGAAATAATAATTGTAGGGGTATATGTGGGGCTATATTAATACCAAACAAACTTTGAGAGATGATAAAGAGGAATATTTTATAATGATAAAAAGGAATTATCTTTAAAAGATGTAACAATAACTATTGTGAATGGAACTAAAAGAAATTTTAAAACTACACGAAGGTGAAAGTCTCTCAGTCATATCTGACCCTTTGTGACCCCATGGACTATAGAGTTCATGGAATTGTCCAGGCCAGAATACTGGAGTTGGTAGTGTTTCCCTTCTCCAGGGGATCTTCCCAAGGCAGAGATTGAAACCAGGTCTCTCGCACTGCAGGAGGATTCTTTACCAGCTGAGCCACCAGGAAAGTTCAAAAGTTATGAAGTGCATTTCATAAAACTTAAAGAAGTAGTAGACAAATTGAAATCACAGTTGAATTTTATTATGGGAATGATCAGGTTTTATTTCTTCTATATATAATCAAAATTATGATATTTTAGAATAGATTATCCCATTGAGTCATTATGCTGTCCACATATAATTAAAACAGCAAATAACAATTTAGGCACAAAGAATAGGTAGGTTCACTTAATGTTATACTCTCATTAATACAGAAAGTTCGCTACATACAAACAAGTTCCATTCAGACTGTGTTCTTAAGTCCTTCAAGGAGGTGAAGCATGAGTCCCACCCTTTAAATGTTGATAGAACATAGTGGCTTTCTCCCAAGAACACACTAAGGACAGGGAAAAAATAGAGTATCTTTACAGAGGAGACACTGTACAAACACTAAGTCAACTAAGTTAACACTGACAGTAATACATCATTTTGAAAGTATACCCTTGGCATGATGTGATAAAATGGCACTTTACCCCACTTTACCCCTGTGGTCTTTTTCCCCAAACCATAGTCCTAGTATAATCTTGAAAAAGAACATCAAATAAATCCTATTAGAGGAACATATTACTAAAGACATAACATGGACTCCTCAAATCTTTGGAGGTAATAAAAAATGGAGTCTGAGAAACAATCACATGACATACAGAAGCCTAAGGAATATGAGGACTAAATGCAATGTGGAAAATATAAAATATACTAGGTAAAAAGTTCAGTTCAGTTCAGTTGCTCAGTCATGTCGGACTCTGTGACCCCACGAATCCCAACACGCTAGGCCTCCCTGACCATCACCAACTTCCGGAGTTCACTCAAACTCATGTCCATCGAGTTGGTGATGCCATCCAGCCATCTCATCCTCTGTTGTCCCCTTCTCCTCCTGCCCCCAATCCCTCCCAGCATCAGAGTCTTTTCCAATGAGTCAGTTCTTCGCATGAGGTGGCCAAAGTACTGGAGTTTCAGCTTTAGCATCATTCCTTCCAAAGAAATTCCAGGGTTTATCTCCTTCAGAATGGACTTGTTGGATATCCTTGCAGTCCAAGGAACTCTCAAGAGTCTTCTCCAACACCACAGTTCAAAACCATCAATTCTTCAGGGCTCCAAATAAAATGTAGACTTTAGTCAATAATAATTTGTCAATATTGGTTCATTAATTGTAGGAACAACAGACTGGTTCCAAATAGGAAAAGGAGTACGTCAAGGCTGTATATTGTCACCCTGCTTATTTAACTTACATGCAGAGTACATCATGAGAAACGCTGGACTGGAAGAAACACAAGCTGGAATCAAGATTCCCGGGAGAAATATCAATAACCTCAGATATGCAGCTGACACCACCCTTATGGCAGAAAGTGAAGAGGAGCTAAAAAGCCTCTTGAGGAAAGTGAAAGAGGAGAGAGAAAAAGTTGGCTTAAAGCTCAACATTCTGAAAACGAAGATCATGGCATGTGGTCCCATCACTTCATGGGAAATAGATGGGGAAACAGTAGAAACAGTGTCAGACTTTATTTTGGGGGGCTCCAAAATCACTGCAGATAGTGATTGCAGTCATGAAATTAAAAGACACTCCTTGGAAGGAAAGTTATGACCATCCTAGATAGCATATTCAAAAGCAGAGACATTACTTTGCCAACAAAGGTCTGTCTAGTCAAGGCTATGGTTTTTCCTGCGGTCATGTATGGATGTGAGAATTGGACTGTGAAGAAAGCTGAGCACCAAAGAATTGATGCTTTTGAACTGTGGTGTTGGAGAAGACTCTTGAGAGTCCCTTGGACTGCAAGGATATCCAACAAGTCCATTCTGAAGGAGATAAACCCTGGGATTTCTTTGGAAGGAATGATGCTAAAGCTGAAACTCCAGTACTTTGGCCACCTCATGCGAAGAGTTGACTCATTGGAAAAGACTCTGATGCTGGGAGGGATTGGGGGCAGGAGGAGAAGGGGACGACAGAGGATGAGATGGCTGGATGGCATCACTGACTCGATGGATATGAGTTTGAGTGAACTCTGGGAGTTGGTGATGGACAGGGAGGCCTAGTGTGCTGTAATTCATGGGGTCACAAAGAGTCGGACATGACTGAGCGACTGAACTGAACTGAACTGATGCTATAAGAGTGTAAGAGGTTAATAAAAGAGAAACTGGGTGTAAGGTATTTGAGAACTAACTGCAGTATCTTTGTATCTTTCCTGTAAATTAAAAACATCTTCTAAAAATATTACAGGAAGTCCCCTACATATGAACCCTCAAGTTGTCAACTTTCAAAGATTAAAACCATGTCAAGCATGAGCGAAATTGTAGCTTGTCCTCCATCTCCTATTGCTGATGATCCTTCAGCTCTACAATCTCTTAACTGCTTTCTCTCCTCCCGTCAGTAACTCTTCTTGCCTGTTCATTCAGTCACTCCTGTTTGCCAGCTATTGTACTGCACGATTGTACATTTCAAAGTACCATACTGTAGGATTAAAAAATATTTTATTTATCTTTGTGTTTCTTGTGTATTACTTATGTGAATATTATTATGAAACTGCATTGTATAGTACTATGAAATAAGGGGCCTTCATGGATGGCTCAGTGGTGAAGAATCCTCTTGCCGATGCAGAAGGCACCAGAGATGTTGGTTCAGTTCCAAGATCCCCTGCAGAAGGAAATGGCAACATGCTCTAGTATTCTTGCCTGGAGAACTCTATAGACAGAGGAGTCTGGCAGGCTACAGTCAATGGGGTAGCAAAGAATTGGACATGACTGAGCGACTGAGCAGGCATGCATGCACTATGAAACTGCTGCTGCTGCTAAGTCGCTTCAGTCATGTCCGACTCTGTGCAACCTCATAGATGGCAGCCCACCAGGCTACCCCATCCCTGGGATTCTCCAGGCAAGAACACTGGAGAGGTTGCCATTTCCTTATCCAATGCATCAAAATGAAAAGTGAAAGTGAAGTCACTCAGTCGTGTCTGACACTCAGCGACCCCATGGACTGCAGCCTTTCAGGTTCTTCTGTCCATGGGATTTTCCAGGCAAGAGTACTGGAGTGGGGTGCCATTGCCTTCTCCCACTGTTAAACTAGCTGCCTCTATATACAGTTTATTCTGATATATATATATATATATATATATATATATATATATATATACACACTTGGAGCCATGAAATTAAAAGATGCTTTCTCCTTGGAAGAAAACCTAGACAACCTAGACAGCATATTAAAAAGCAGAGACATTACTTTACTAACAAAGATCTGTCTAGTCAAGGCTATGGTTTTTCCTGTAGTTATATATAGATGTGAGGGCTGAACCATAAAGAAGGCTGAGTGTCAAAGAATTGATGCTTTTGAATTGTGATGTTGGAGAAGATTCTTGAGAGTTCTTTGGACTGCAATGGACATGAGTTTGAGGCAGCTCTGGGAGCTGGTGATGGACAGGGAGGCCTGGCGTGCTGCACTTCATGGAGTGGCAAAAAAATTGGTCATGACTGAGACTGAACTATACTTGGATATTTTAAAATACTAATTTTAGTGCTTAAAGAACAGAAAAACAAATACTAGTAAAGATATAAAGCATTTGGACAGTGCTATTTGCCAAATCAATACCAATAATATTTTCCTAGAATGAAATCTAATATGTGCATAACACACATTTTTCAAGTGCACGTGGGGTATTCGTCACATTTGCTATGTACTACTGTGATGAGCTGGAATTATCCAACATCCCACAGCCTGTTTATGTATAATCTGTATTATATGTTTCCTCCCCCTTCTCTGTATAATGTGGTGTTGCAGGTTGGTGCTAGTGGTAAAGAATGCAGGAGACATGAGAGACTAGGGTTCAGTCTCTCGTTTGGGAATTTCCCCTGAAGTAGGAAATGGCACCCTGCTATAGTATTCTTGTCTGGAAAATTCCATGGACAGAGGAGCCTGGCAGGCTACAGTCTATGGGGCCAAAAAGAGTTGTAAATATCATAAACAGAGTCAATACTATCCGTATAAAAAATTCCAATAAGTATTTTTAATAACAATTGACAACTAAATTTAAAATAAACATGAGAATGCAAAAACCGTAGAGCAGCCTAGACAATTTTGAAAACAAAAGCAAAGATAACTTATGTTACTATATTGCAAGATTTCCTACATAACTGTGATAATGAAACCAGGGAGGCATTAGAAAGACTAATAAGAACTATAGAAAATGTGGAAGTAAACTCACAGATACAGTTATTTGAGTTTAGAAAAAGGTGTCAATGCAATTTCATTGTGAAAGTATTTTCAATACATCCTGTTGTAGCAACTTGGTTATCAGTATTTAAAAAAAAAAAAAGAAACTCCATCTACAGATCACATCATCCATAATAAATAATTTGAGATTAAAGACATAAAAGAACTATACAAAAAAATCTTAATGACCCAGATAACCACAATGGTATGATTACTCACCTAAAGCCAGACATCTTAGACTGCAAAGTTAGATGGGCCTTAGGAAGCAACACTACAAACAAAGCTACTGGTGGTGATGGGATTTCAGTTGAGCTGTTACAAATTTTAAAAGTTGATGCTGTTAAAGTGCTGTGCTCAATATGCCAACAAACGTGAAAAACTCAGCAGTGTCCATAGGACCAGAAAAGATCATTTTCATTTCAATCCCAAAGAAGAGGGATGCTAAAGATATTCAAACTACTGCATAATTGCACTCATTTCACATGCTGGCAAGGTAATGCTCAAAATATTCCACGCTAGGGTTCAGTTCAGTTCAGTCAATTCAGTTGAACTGTCATCTCTGACTGTTTGTGACCCCATGAACTGCAACACACCAGACTTCCCTGTCCATCACCAACTCTGAGAGTTTACACAAAATCGTGCCCTTTGAGTCGGTTATGCCATGTAACCATCTCATCCTCTGACATCCCCTTCTCCTCTTGCCTTCAATATTTCCAGGCATCAGAGTCTTTTCAAATGAGTAAGTTCTTTGCATTAGGTGGCCAGAGTATTGCGGTTTCAGCTTCAGCATCAGACCTTCCAATGAATAGTCAGAACTGTTTTCCTTTAGGATTGACTTGTTGGATCTCCTTGCTGTCCAAGAGACTCTCAAGGTTCTCCAACACCACAGTTCAAAGGCATCAATTCTTTGGCACTCAGGTTTCTTTATACTCTAACTCCCACATCCATACATGACTACTGGAAAAACCATAGCTTTGACCAGACAGACTTTGACTTTGTTGGCAACGTAATGTCTCTGCTTTTTAATATGCTGTCTAGGTTGGTCACAGCTTTTCTTCCAAGGAGCAAGTGTCTTTGAATTTCATGGCTGCAGTCACCATCTGCAGTGATTTTGGAGCCCAAAAAGTAAAGTCTGCCACTGTTTGCACTGTTTCCCCAACTGTTTCCCATGAAGTGATGGGACCAGATGCCATGATCTTAGTTTTCTGAATGTTGAGTTTTAAACCAACTTTCACTCTCCTCTTTCATTTTCATCAAGAGGCTCTTTAGTTCTTTTTCACTTTCTGCCATAAAGGTGGTGCCATCTGCATATCTGAAATTATTGATATTACTCCCAGGAATCTTGATTCCAGCTTGTGTTTTATCCAGGTCAGTGTTTCTCATGATGTACTCTGCATATAAGTTCAATAAGCAGGGTGACAATATACAGCCTTAACATACTCCTTTCCCAATTTGGAACCAGTTTGTTGTTCCATGTCCAATTCTAATTGTTGCTTCCTGACCTGCATACAGATTTCTCAAGAGGCAGGTCTGGTGGTCTGGTATTCCCATCTCTCTCAGAATTTTCCACAGTTTATTGTGATCCACACAGTCAAAGGCTTTGGCATAGTCAATAAAGCAGTAGTAGATGTTTTTCTGGAACTTTCATGCTTTTTTGATAATCCAACAGATATTGACAATTTGATCTCTGGTTCCTCTGCCTTTTCTAAATCCAGCTTAAACATCTGGAAGTACACTGTTCATGTACTTTTGAAGGCTGACTTGGAGAAATTTGAGCATTACTTTGCTAGCGTGTGAGATGAGTGCAATTGTGTGGCAGTATGAACATTCTTTGGCATTGCCTTTCTTTGGGATTGGAATGAAAACTGACCTTTTCCAGTCCTGTCACCACAGCTGAGTTTTCCAAATTTGCTGGCATACTGAGTGTAGTACTTTCACAGTATCATCTTTTAGGATTTGAAACAGCTCAACTGGAATCCCATTACCCTCACTTAATTTGTTCATTGTGATGCTTCCTAAGGCCCACTTGACTTCACATTCCAAGATGTCTGACTCTAGATGAGTGATCACACCATTGTGATTATCTGGGTCATGTAGATCTTTTTTGTATAGTTCTTCTTTGTATTCTTGCCAAGTCTTCTCAATATCTTCTGCTTCTGTTAGGTTCATACCATTTCTGTCCTTTATTGTGCCATCTTTGCATGAAATTTCCCCTTGGTAACTCTAATTTTCTTGAAGAGAAGCTTGGCTTCAACAGTACATGAACTGAGAATCTCCAGACGTTCAGGCTGACTGCAAAAAAGGCAGATGAACCAGAGATAAAATTGCCAACATCCACTGGATCATAGGTGAACCAAGAGGATTCCAAAAAACATCAACTTCTGCTTCATTGAATATGCTAAAGCCTTCAGCTCTGTGTTTGCAACAAACTGCAGAAAATTCTTAACAAGATGGTAATACCAGACCACCTTATCTGCCTTCTGAAAAATCTGTATGGAGGTCAAGAATCAACAGTTAGGACCAGACATGGAATGATGGACTGTTTTCAAGTTGGAAAGCAGTACATCAAGGCTGTATAGTGTCACCCTGCTTATTTAACTTATATCCAAAATACCTCATGCCAAATGCTGGGCTGGATGAAGCACAAGCTGGAATCAAGACTGCCAGGAGGAATATCAGGTATCTCAGTTGTCAGATGACACCATCCTTATGGCAGAAAGTGAAGAGGAACTGAAAAGTCTCATGATGAAAGTGAAAGAGGTGTGTGAAAACCCTGGCTTAAGTCTCAACATTCAGAAAACTAAGATCATGGCATCTGGTCCTATCACTTCATGGCAAATGGATCTGACAACAAGGAAAACACTGACAGACTTTATTTTCTTGGGCTCCAAAATCACTGCAGATGGTGAGTGTAGCCATGATTTAAAGACACTTGCTCCTTGGAAGAAAAGCTGTGACAAACCTAGACAAAGCATTAAAAAGTACAGACATTATTTTGCCAACTAATGTCTGTAGTCAAAGCTATGGTTTTCCCAGTAGTCATGTATGGCTATGAGAGTTGGACCATAATTCCAAAGAATTGTTGTGGTGTTGAGCTGTGGTGTTGGAGAAGACTCTTGAGTATTCCTTGGACTACAAGATCAAACCAGTAAATCCTAAAGGAAATCAATCCTGAATATTCATTGGAGGGACTGATACTGAAGCTGAAGCTCCAATACTTTGGCCACCTGAAGAGAAGAGTTGATTCATCAGAAAAGACTCTGATGCTGGGAAAGATTGAAGGCAGGAGAAGGGATTACAGAGGACGAGATGGTTGGATGGCATCACCGACTCAATGGACATGAGTTTGAGCAGTCTCCAGGAGATGGTGAAGGATAGGGAAGTCTGGCTTGCTGCACTCCATGGGGTTACAAAGAGTCGGACATGACTGTGCACTGAACAGCAACACAGACACGAATGTGATAAATGGAACAACAACAAAAAAAAGCATATTGGAAAAAGAAAACATGGCTTTATGACACAAGGTAGGCAAATATTCTTATAAAGAAACAATAGACATCACCAATAAAGAAAATAAAACAATAATTTTGATTTAGTAGAAGCTAAAATATAGTCATTAAAAGACAATGTGTTTTGATGTTATATAGTTAAGGACATACACATTAACTAGGGTTTTGTTTTCTTGGAAAGCTGTCCGTTTTTATCATTAAGTATTGTTCCTATTTATTCCTGATAATAATATTGATCTGATATTGGCTGTGATTGAAACTGATATAGATAATTCAAAGTTTGATTACTACTAGCTTGGAATATCTCTTCACTTTAAACTTTCTGTATACTTATATTTAAAGTGAGTTCATTTTAAACAACATCTAGGGATATTTTGCATTTATTAACCATTTTCTATCAGTGGTATATTTAAGTCATTTAAACTTAGAAGTTTTATTGATATAGTTTGTTTAATATGTACCATATTCACAATTATTTTATTCATGTCCCTGGTTCTTTGTTTCTTTTCTTATATGTTTAAAAAAGAGAGATAAAGGAAGTTTAAATTCATATTAATCAGTGAAACAAGCCAGTCTGAAAAGATTACACACTGCATGATTTAAATATATTTTATTCTGTAAAAAGGCACAACTTTAGAAATAAAAATATATCAGAGGTGCCAGGGTCTCAGGAAAGTAAGGGATGAATTGTGGAAGCATGTAGGATTTTCAAATTCCACTGCTTTGTATGTCAAAGGTCTTCCCAGGTGGTACAAGTGGTAAAGAACCTGCCTGCCAATGCAGGAGACATAAGAGATACGGATTCCATATCTGGGTCAGGAATATCCTCTGGAGGAGGACATGGAAACCCACTCCAGTATTCTTGCCAGGAGAATTCTATAGACAGAGGATCCTGGCAGGCTACAGTCCATGGTGTCACAAAGAGTCAGACGTGACTGCAGCGACTTAGCAGGTACAACACACACTCTGTATGACACAGTAATGGTGGATTCTTGGATCCACCTGTCAAAACCTATAGAACTGTATGGTACAAAGAGTTAACTAATCTAAACGATGGGCTTTAGTTATATACAATGTTACGATATTTGTTACATCAATTTTAACAAATGTGTGACACTATTGCATGATGTTAATAATAAGGTAAGCTATATGGAGTGAATGGAGAGGGAACTCTTCTTTTTGATCCATTTTTCAGTAAACACAAAACCACTTTAAAAATAAATTATTTTAATTAAAAACAAAACAACAAATACACAGTCATAAAAAATCAATGTAAAGAAAATAAAAATCAGGCTATAGACTGGAATAAAATATTTGCAGAATTACATACATTAGGAAAGATCTCATCTCTATAAAATGAAATACTAGAAATCAATAAACAAAAGACAAAGAATCCAACCAATACAAAATGGATAAAAGAATAACAGAGATTTCATAAAAGTAGTTGCTTGAACAGTCAATTAAACATAGAAACATTCTGAACAATGCTTCAATCTTGAATGCTTAATACTAAAATATTCCACAACACCTGAAATTGAAAGTTAAATTGACAAAGATAGGCTATAACATTATCCATAATGAAGGGTAACTTATTTTATCAGTCTGATAAACTCATTTTTCAGCTTTTAATAGAGTCAATTACATACTTATCCAAAGACAGTATATGGACTCCTTGATATGTGCCTATGTATGATAATGTGTATTAAACATTTGTTTAAAATTTTTTATTGTATTCTTCATATTTATTTTATCAAATTGTTCAAAGATATTTTATTCAAAATAATCTGATCATTAATAGGGGAATTGATAACAAATTACATATATCCATAAAATTGAACAGCACTTGGCATTTAACTAAAAGATACTGATGGATTCAGAAACATTTATGAATTGCAAATATAGTAAAGTAACTAAAAAATGTCAAATATGCAAATGAAACATACAAATGAACATCCTGCATTTATATAAAGTTCAAAATTAGTCAAAACTTACTTATGGTGATAATAAATCAAAGTATCAGTAGGTTGATTGGAAAGATTAAAGTGGCACTTCCAGAAATAAGAACTCTATACTTTGTTCTGAGAAGTGGTCAAAAATGTATGTGTTTGTGTGTGTTTGTGTGTGAGAGTAAATGTAAACATATATGACATCACCAAGCTGTTAAGAATAGATAGTAGTTCTTCTTATGTCTAACAATTTTCTTTTCATTGTATGTAAATTGTGACTTAAAATCACTATAAAATGGTGTTCTTTAAACAAAACTGATAGAAAACAGAAGCTCAAGAAGGCAATGGGATGCTAGGGCAGTGCTCTAGGCAGATTTATGTGCTGTGCTTAGTCATTCAGTTGTGTCTGACTCTTTGTGATGCCATGGACTGCAGCACACCAGGCTTCTCTGTCCATGGGGATTTTCTGGGCAAGAATACTGGAGTGGGTTGCTATGCCTTCCTCCAGGGAATCTTCCCAACCCAGAGATGGAACCTAGGTTTCCCACATTGCAGGTGAATTCTTTACCAACTGAGCCACCAGGGAAGCCTAGTTAGATTTATAGAGCTAGTTATTTGATTCACGAAATGAAAGGACATGTCAGGATTCAATCTCTGATAGGTTGAGAGATAACAAATTCCTGTAGCTCCCTACAAAATGTCTCATATGTCCAAAACTTCATCCAATATCAACCGAAAAGGAAGTGATTGAACAGGGCTGTGGCTGAAGTTTCCAAGAATGAAGACTTTAGCTCATACCACACAACCTCTACTGATAGCCCTAAGGGTTACAAATATGAGTTATGCAGGCCTGACACCAGTTATTATTTCAGTTTTTCTAATCATGTAACAGACATACATCAGAGAATACAAGCCAAGCATTAGAACAGGAATTTTCCATCAATGTGGCCTATATGGGTGTATTTCTTCTCTTCAAGCTACACAATTTTTACACTGTTATTACTATACTGAAAGAGTCAGGGAGCCATTTTATGAATCTATCAAAATACATATAACATGCAGAGATTTTCTCTAATCAATAGGCAATAGAAACACTTGTTATAAAAACAGGTGGCTAAAAAGACTATGGTTTGTCTTAATCATTCAGATGAACACGTCCTAACTTTGAGTATGAGAACAAGTAATGCAAGATCCTCACTGAAATTGTTTGTAGAATCTAGTGGTAGGAATTGAAGAGTAGGGACATGCAATTCTAAAACACTCCAACTTTTCATCTAAGAAAAAAAATTTTTTCCATTACTCCTTCTTCAGTGATGCCAGACCCATTTTAAAACGTTGAATGTCTAAAGAATGCCTAAGATCTGATTTTGATGTTATTGAATTTACTGCACATATTTCTAAAGGTATTTTGGGATCAGTCATAATATCAACTCTTGTGGCCCAATTATGACTACCTATGAATGCAGTTCTATTACCAAATAGCAGGGCTTGGCCTATATTCTCTACTTTTCAAATTCTTCATCTGCCTAGAGACAGGGATGGGAGTAACCAAGTGTTAAGACTGCTTTTATTACCAGCTCTATAGGTCCATAAGGAAACCTACTAATCTTAAAAAATCATTCTTAGGTGGAAAGAAAAGTTATAAGTAGAAGCAGAAGACATAATGAATGAAAAGGTTTATCCATTAAAGGACTATAACACTAGAGAGTGATTCAAGAGGAACACTCTTAGTTATCCCCCTCATGTCTAATGATGACCAAAGACAATAAGCGGAGAAACCTCAGGACTTGTTATCCCCACAGAAGAAAGACTGAACTTCTGCTCATTCCTTCAGGGTAACAACATATATGGTGACTTGATAAGCACCAGCCCCGTTGTTTCAAATATTATGTGGGTATGTTGAGATCTTGTTTGGAGAGTCTCAGTAGGATTGAAATAACAGCCCTAGAATGTTGTCAGGATGATGAAAAAGTCTTTTTTTTAACACAAATAAAGGCGTTAGAAAAGCTATTTTCCAGGAGACCAGGAATGATTGGAAATTGTCCTTAAGAGAAAACAAAGCTCTAATTATATGGATTAATTTAATAATAACTTTAACAAAGCTGCCAACAGTGGTGGCAGAGGGCTTATTCATTACAAACATAGGGGATCAGATACAATCCCTGATGGGTTTAAAGGTCAGTGACTGTATGGCTTAGAGAACCAAGCAAAGGAAGTTCAATTGTGTGAATGCTATTTTAAACTTTAGGGAATAGTGGTTCATCAGAAAGAAGTGTGGTCTTTACCATTGTTTTCTAATAGCCTGAATATCACAACTAAAATAATTGCAAGATTCAATTCACTGGGTTTGAATAAACAGAGGAGCAAAACTGTGCCATCTCTATTAGGTATATATAAACTGTGTAAAACACTGACACCTGGACACTAATGTCCAAAACACTTTCTTATTATTGTTGGGGTACTGTTAAATTCACAAACAAAGTGTATCTGAGAATTCACACCATAATGTTCTTCAGTTACCATCTCATCAGTCAAGAAGTATGGTACATGGGGAAATTACTACATTAATCTCTATGACAAAGCTATACAAAGAACAAATGCTTCAGAAATAGATTTATAGAATTAAAACCAGACTTGTGTAAATGATAATTCTTCAGAATGAGAAAATAATTTTATGATCTTAATTGAAGCCACCGGTTAACAAAGACTTGTGAAAACTTTGTCCAGAAAAGGAAGTAAAGTTGACCTTATGAAAATTAAACATTGAATAAAGGCTTACATCAGCATACATAAAAATCTCAAATGATTGTGGTCACTGGAGGATAAGAGTAATTGCACTGAAAAAAATGTTAAAACAACTCTGAAGACATATGATATTTAACAAGTTTTACAAAGAAAGTTCCTATTTATAATATGTTTAAAAATCTCATTCACTGTCATCATGTTAGTATGATTAATCTTTGTAAAAAATATAACACAAAATGTAAGACAGAAAATGTTAATGTGTCTATAAAACATATAGTATGGAATAATGACAGAGGACAGAATATGACTAACAAATAGTTCACCTATAAAATGTTCTCTTTAATGAAGAGACACTCCTTAGGATGAAAGAACATGATCTAATCTCATTGCAAACATGCTAAGAATAGATATCCTAAAAACAAATTAATGGGATTTAATAGGAGGAGAATACTTACCTTTAAAATGCTTTACTAGACTATACCTGGCTTAGGGTTGCCTTTGGTATTAAAGAATCTATAAATAATGAAACATACTCTCTGGAAAATAGCATATAAGCTATATAAGTATAAAATGGAAATGCTTCATAACCCAATTACACCACGTTTTATAAAGCAAGCAACTGTCCTTTTTACCTTGACCTATTCTTGAGAAGTGGGCTTGAGATGCATCCTTTAGGGATCTTGGAATCTTCACTAAGTGCCCTGCACCTTTCCCTTTGTATTTTAGCATGGATTGTATGGTGTCCTTAAAACCATCAGTAAATCTTACTAACTTTTGGGCAATATCTCTGATCTGACAATTCCCTATCTTAGCTTAGAAAGAAAAGACAATCATTTGTCATTTCTTAATCAGTGACATCCCAAGGCTATTCTCACAGATTCCATTTTTATTGATTCAAATGTGCCTGCAAAACTTTCATCTTCAATGCATAGGTTCAATTAAAAAAAAAAAGAAAGAAAACAATTCCCCTTAAGACTAATGTTCAGGGAATTAACCCCAAATGTGTCCATTTCTTAAGGAACAAACAGTTTAAGGAAAGAATAATCAAAGTTGAACAGTAAGGCAGTTTTCAAAATAATAAACTAAAATAAATTATGTAATTAGGAAGTGTGCTATATAATTGATATTTTATGCAGTATCTATACACTGCCTGAAGTAGATTCTTCACATTAACTTCAGTGTAATCTCAGTGTTTATAGAAGCTTTTATAATTCTGCTACACATTTCCTCATTTTTACTGAAAAACATTAAAGTTCATGCTGCTGCTGCTACTGCTGCTAAGTCTCTTCAGTCGTGTCCGAGTCTGTGCGACCCCATAGACGGCAGCCCACCAGGTTCCCCCGTCCATGGGATTCTCCGGGCAAGAACACTGGAGTGGGCTGCCATTTCCTTCTCCAATTAAAGTTCATACTCAGTAATATATCAAACATTCTTCCTTAGAAAACCTAATGAGACAGTAATTTGACACATATAGGAATTATATAATTTTGATTCTATTATTACAGATTGAATTTAAAAATTTGACTATCATTCTATTAAATTTTTTTCTCTATCATACTTCAAAAATATTTTTAAAAGAAAACTTAGGCACCAGTGCACTGCAAGTGTGCTCATAAAGCATTTTCTCCTAGACATTGCCATTGATACTACCTGAAAGAATTTGTCATTATAATAAAAGTGTCCATATCCCTGTCTTCTATTTATATTTTCTCCCTAAGTAGTTTACCTATTTGAATACCAATCTATGTGAATGGTATCACATGTGATATCTCCATGCTAATTTTTCCACTCTCTTTTCAAACCTAGCATTGAAATGACTGCCTTTCATATCCATCATTTTGACAAATAGGCCATTTAAAACTTTATATGGCCCCATAGGGATTGTCTGTTTCTCTCTGAGTTATTCCCTCCTCATCCCCTCACTTTGCCTTTTCCAGTAGACTCCACTGTGGTCAATAGTACAACAGATCATGACAAAGGTATTTCCTCTCTTTTTCTCTTCCCCTTCATTCAATCTGTCTTAGTCCTATGGAGACTTTCTTTTTTTTTTCTGTTAACATCTTATTTCTGACCACTGCTGTTGATCATTTGTAGTATTTCAGTGAAGCCCTAATTAGTCTTTTGAATCTCTTTCTCCTTTAGAACCAGTTATGTGAAAATTGCTTGGTTAAAGCACATTCATGTCTTTTCATCTTTTGATTGTGCTCAATTACACGCACACACACACACACACACACACACATACACACAAATAAAGGGAAAAGGTTACCATGGCTTTCAAAACCTATGTGGCCTTGCTCTTTCTATCTATCCAGATTTATCCAGGCATTATTTTCCTCCTTGCTCACTGTAACCATACTGTCTTTCTTTATTCACCATGGATCTCAATATAATTGAGCACAATCCCTTCAATTTGGAGTGACAGATGAATTACTGTGTCCAAAGTCATGCTAACAGTTTACTGCAGAATGTTATTTAAGTCACAATTTATTGACTCTTCATCATTGTTCACTCCTCTTACAAGTGTGTAAATTTCAATTAACAACAACACTTTCCATGACTTACTTCATTTCTGATTAATTAACAATTTTGAACATTAATTCTCACTCTAACTAGACTTAGAGAAATTTAGAGCTGAGAAGTTTA
Organism: Oryx dammah; assembly: GCF_014754425.2. Classification (NCBI taxonomy): domain Eukaryota; kingdom Metazoa; phylum Chordata; class Mammalia; order Artiodactyla; family Bovidae; genus Oryx; species Oryx dammah. Next base: position 24,858,836 of record NW_024070204.1, read on the forward strand.
GAGCTTTTGTCTTTTTGGTAACCACCTAATTTTTCCCATTCTTGGAAAATTAAATCACCACTCTTTGGATCTTAAATCCCACCTCCTGAGGTAAAGGCAGTAAAGTAAGTAAAGTCACTCAGTCGTGTCCAACTCTTTGGGGCCCCATGGACTGTAGCCTAAGGCTCCTCCCTCCGTGAGATTCTCCAGGCAAGTGTACTGGAGTGGGTTACCATTTCCTTCTCCAGGGGATCTTCCCAACCCAGGGATCGAACCCGGGTCTCCTGCATTCAGGCAGATGCTTTAACCTCTGAGCCATAAAGAATAATGAATGATAATTTTTAAATTATAATAACTTAAGCAAAGGTTCATAAAATCAAATGCTGACTATATTATGAATGTCATTATAAACTTCAAATTAAGTAACAAATTATAATGGGCTATTAGAACATTACCATAACAAACTGTTAAACAGTTGTTATGGCTTCCCATGTGGTACTAGTGCTAAATAATCTGTCAGTGCAGGAGACATAAGAGATGTGAGTTTGATCCCTGGGTTGGGAGGATCCCCTAGAATAGGAAATGGCAACCCACCCCACTATCCTTTCCTGGAGAACCCCATGGATAGAGGTGCCTAGTTTGCTATAGTCCAGAGGGTCTCAGAGTTGGACACAACTGAAGGACTTAGCATGCAAACAGTCATTGTGAACTAAAACCAAACATCATTAGTCTATCATTCAACTATTCCGTTCTGTTGCTGCTGTAACCATTTACCATAGTCTTAATAACGTGAAGTAACACAAATTAATTATCTTCCAATTCTTACAGTTTTCTTAGTCAAAAGTCTAAAAGGTCTAGCTAGCTTAAAATCAAGATTCCATCAAGGCTGCATTCCTTCCTGGAAGATATAAGGGAGAATCCATTTTCTTGAGTTTTTAAATTTCTTTTGCTTGCTTGATTCCTTGGCTTACAAGCTTTTCCTTCATCTTCAAAACTAGCAATGGCAAGTCAAATTATCTTCATATGGTATCTCTCTGAACTTTGTTTTGTGGTTGCATCTCTCTCTTTCTTTGTCCTGCCCTCTCTCTCTGACTATCAGAAGGATTCAAATTTTCTTTTGCCATATACTGTACAAAAATCACAGATTCTCGGTATTAGAATATAGGCAAATTTGGGACCATCATTCTGCTTATTATATATTTTCAGGTACAGTTTATTACACTAATTATTCTACTGTAATATATATATATATATACACACAAATATATATATTATAGTATATATATACTATATAAATATCTACTGTATTATATTCTACTATATTAGTAAATATACTATTTATAGAACATACACTAAGCTACACTAAGCATCAGTAGAGTGTAGTGGTTCAAAATATGTTTCTGAGAGGCAGACAGACTGGACCCAAATCCTAGGTCTGCAACTTGGTATTGTGTGACCTTAGTAAGTGACTTAACATCTCCATCTCCATAAAATCATCCTAATACCAGCAATCACTTTTAGAATTGAGGAATAAATTCATTAAAATGTAGGAAAAACTTAAAAGTTCCTAGACCAAGGTTAGTGCTCAATGAATATTAGACATAATCATAGGCATAATTCAATGAAGTTGTCCTTCCATGTCCTTTTTTAAATTTATCTGAAGACATTTAATTAACTTTTTATTCTTAATGCATAGTTTTCATATGTCCTTAAAATACTATACTGGGATAAATTGAGTAATTACTGAACATCTGATTCTAAAATTTTATTAATTTGTCCTTCAAAAATATCATTTTATTTAATTGAATTTTAATATAACTTTTACATATATTTAGTGGATTTTAATATCACATATAAAATTTTAAAAGGAATAAACTTCCATGGAAAAGAAATGCAAAAAAGCCAAATGACTGTCTGGGGAGGCCTTACAAATAGCTGTGAAAAGAAGAGAAGCAAAGAGCAAAGGAGAAAAGGAAAGATATAAGCATCTGAATGCAGAGTTCCAAAGAACAGCAAGAAGAGATAAGAAAGCATTCCTCAGCGATCAATGCAAAAAAAAAAAAAAAAAGAGAAAAACAACAGAATGAGAAAGACTAGATATCTCTTCAAGAAAATGAGAGATACCAAGGGAACATTTCATGCAAAGATGGGCTCGATAAAGGACAGAAATGGTATGGACCTAACAGAAGCAGAAGATATTAAGAAGAGGTGGCAAGAATACACAGAAGAACTATACAAAGAAGATCTTCACGACCCAGATAATCATGATGGTGTGATCACTCACCTAGAGCCAGACATCCTGGAATGTGAAGTCAAGTGAGCCTTAGAGCATCACTATGAACAAAGCTAGTGGAGGTAATGGAATTCCAGTGAAGCTGTTTCAAATCTTGAAAGATGATGCTGTGAAAGTGCTGCACTCAATATGCCAGCAAATTTGGAAAACTCAGCAGTGACCACAGGACTGGAAAAGTCCATTTTCATTCCAATCCCAAAGAAAGGCAATGCCAAAGAATGCTCAAACTACCACACAATTGCACTCATCTCACACGCTAGTAAGTAATGCTGAAAATTCTCCAAGCCAGGCTTCAGCAATACGTGAACTGTGAACTTCCTGATGTTCAAGCTGGTTTTAGAAAAGGCAGAGGAACCAGAGATCAAATTGCCAGCATCCCCTGGATCATAGAAAAAGCAAGAGAGTTCCAGAAAAACATCTATTTCTGCTTTATTGACTATGCCAAAGCCTTTGACTGTGTGTATCACAATAAACTGTGGAAAATTCTGAAAGAGATGGGAATACCAGACCACCTGACATGCCTATTGATAAACCTATATGCAGGTAAGGAAGCAACAGTTAGAACTGGACGTGGAACAACAGGCTGGTTCCAAATAGGAAAAGGAGTACTTCAAGGCTGTATATTATCACCCTGCTTATTTAACTTATATGCAGAGTACATCATGAGAAACACTGGGCTGGAAGAAGCACAAGCTGGAATCAAGATTGCTGGGAGAAATATCAATAACCTCAGATATGCAGATGACACCACCCTTATGGCAGAAAGTGAAGAAGAAATAACAAGCCACTTGATGAAAGTGAAAGAGGAGAGTGAAACTCTTGGCTTAAAGCTCAACATTCAGAAAACGAAGATCATGGCATGTGGTCCCATCACTTCATAGGAAATAAATGGGTAAACAGTGGAAACAGTGTCAGACTTTATTTTCTCGGGCTCCAAAATCACTGCAGACGGTGATTGCAGCCATGAAATTAAAAGATGCTTACTCCTTGGAAGGAAAGTTATGACCAACCTAGACAGCATATTTAAAAGCAGAGACATTACTTTGCCAACAAAGGTCCGTCTGGTCAAGGTTATGGTTTTTCCTGTGGTCATGTATGGACGTGAGCGTTGGACTGTGAAGAGGGCTGAGTGCCGAAGAATTGATGCTTTTGAACTGTGGTGTTGGAGAAGATTCTTGAGAGTGCCTTGGGCTGCAAGGAGATCCAACCAGGAGGTTGTATCAGTCCTGGATGATTTTTGGAAGGAATAATGCTGAAGTTGAAACTCCAATACTTTGGCCACCTCATGCAAAGATTTGACTCATTGGAAAAGACTCTGATGCTGGGAGGGATTGGGGGCAGGAAGAGAAGGTGACGACAGAGGATGAGATGGCTAGATGGCATCACCGACTTGAGGGACGTGAGTTTGAATGAACTCCAGGAGTTGGTGATGGACAGGGAGGCCTGGCATGCTGCAATTCATGAGGTCACAAAGAGTCATACACCACTGAGTGACTGAACTGAACTGAAACTTCTCTTTGAAATTTGTAATTAGTTTTGCTGTAGGAGTGATACTTAGAGCATTTTATATAGTATTAATGAGAAACTTTTAAACATAATATAAATGAGAAATGGTTCTTTTAAATTTTTAAATAATTCTTATTGAAATATTTATAATATTGTTCCCATCTCTGTGGTATAGCAAAGTGAATTGGTTACACACATATAGATTTTTAAAAATATAGTTTATACATTTTTATTATGGTTTACCACAGGATAATGAATAGAGTTCCCTGTGTTATCCATCCTTTTGCATCTGCTAATTCCAAACTCCCAGTCCTTTCCTCTTCCACCTGCCTCCCCATTGGCAACTACAAGCCTGTGCTCTATGTCTTTGAGTCTGTTGCTATTTGAAAAAAATGGTCTTAAAAACATGTTTGGAATAATAAAGTCAACTTATTTTTGTTGTCAAATTGATATTCCCATAAATATTTGAAATTACCTAAATATATTTTTTTCTTTGGTGGCAAATTTAATGTACACATATAGGCATGCTGCAGATTTCATGCTATACAAATCTTATGCTTTCTCTACTTCAAATTAATTAAAACATTCTGACCCTTCTTATATTTTAAACAAAGTACATTATTTTGCATGTAGATTCTATTTAAAGATTATTTCAAAGTCATTCAGCTTCCCTAACGATTCAGTTGGTAAAGAATCTGCCTGAAATGCCGGAGACCTGGGCTTGATCCCTGGGTTAGATCACCTGCAGAAGAGAATGGCAACCCACTCCAGTATTCTTGCCTGGAGAATTCCATGGACAGAGAGGCTGGCAGGCATGGGTAGTCCATGGGATGGCAAATAGGACACGACTGAGAGCCTAGACTGAGAGACTAACTTTCTTTTCACATTTCAAAGTCATTGAGACACTGAGTTTAAAAAGATAGATTACAGAAGCAAATTTAATTTCTCATTCTTTCTCACAAGCCAAATGAAATATGAAAAAAAAATACTCAAGTGAATGAATTTAGAGTAATATTGAGAACGAAGATGAATGCATTAGTTAATTCTAGCCAAATCTAGGAGCAGAGCAAATAAGTGGGATTTACTAACACGATTCTGTTAAAAAAAAAAGAGAGAGAGACTCAAAGCTCAGAAAAACAAAAAGAACACTCTAGTGAGGAATGGAGAAGCTTGTTTAATTTTTGCTTCATATATATATATATATATACATACATACATATATACACATACACTAAACCCTGAGATTAACAGAAAAGTGAAAATGAGAAGGTTGAATATTGAAGATCTTAATCAAATAATATTTTAGGCAATGGTATCATTGATTGGTTGATTTTAGTTACCCTTCTTCCCTAATCAACATGGGGGAAAGAGGCAGTTTATATTTACAGTGAAACAAGAGATCTAAACAAGAGATTGAAACAAGGCTTTCTAAAAAAATCAAAACTATATCTTATACTAGTCTCCCTTGATTATTTAAGGAAGCAATGACCTCCTTGTTTGCCCTTATGATTCCCACAAGTGCCTCCTGAGATAAAGCCTGTTATTCTGTAGAGTTCTTTCATATGCACAGAGGGAAAGATCACCTATAAATTCAGGAATAGTGCCTATAATAACATACATGGATATGAACAGACAACAATGCTAATGATAGGTTTGAAGAAAACTGGTGACTTAAAAGTAAGCAAATAAAGATTAAAAAACTGTACTCAGGAGATACTGTATCAGTACAGTGAAAACAAATTTACTTTTTAAAAATCGAAATTGTATGTTTATTATATGCAGAACTTACATACACCCTAGTAAAATATTTTACTATGAAGGTAAGACAATTAGAAATCCTTAAGTTATCTATTTTATAAGAACCTATGCAAAACTATTAATAAGAGTGACTGGACAAAAATATGGGAAAAATAGCATGGTGCGAATAATTAACTCAAGATTGATCAATGGCTTGAGTTTAAGAGCTAAAAATATAAAACTCTTAGAAGAAAACATAGAAGTAAATCTCTATTATCTTGGATTTGGTTGTGGACTCTTATACAGGACACCCTTATAAGCAAAAAAGAAGACTTAGATAAATTGAATGTTATAGGTAAATAAAAATAAACAAACAAAAGCTGTTGTGCATCAAAAGACACTATCAGAAAAGTAAAAAAAAAGTAACCTACATAATAAGAGCTTATATTTTTCAAAACATATATTTGAGAGGTGTCCAGTATTCAGACTATGTAAAGAATTCTTGTACCTTAACACCAAAAGACAATACAATTAAAATTTGGGTAAAAGACTTGAATAACTTTTTAAATCAAAGATGATGTATGAAAGACCACCAAACTATGAAAAAGTTTTTGTAACATCCATAAGTTAAAAATATAATTTACCATATGCCCAGAATTTTCACTCTTAATGGCATATCCTCCCAAACTGAAAGTACATATTGAAACAAATACTTGTACCTAAATGTCCATAGCAGCACTATTTACAATAGCAAAAAGTGGAACCAGATTCATTACTGGATGAATGGATAAACAAGATGGGGTATATTCATTTATGGAATATTACTCAAGTATAAAAAGAAAAAACTGACTTCATCTACAGTGTGGTTGAACCTCAGAAATATTATTCCAAATTAAAGGAGCCAAAAATAAAAGATGACATTGAATAGATTCCAATTATATGAGGCATCCAGAACAGGTTAGTGGTTGACAGGGCTGGAGGTGTGGGACTAGTTAGTGACTGCTTTGTGAATATAGGGTTTATATGGAGGGTAATATAATCGTTTTGAAACTAAATAGGAGTCATGGTTGCACACTGAAGATGAAATAAATTCCATTGAATTATATACTTCAAAATGATTGAATTTTATATTCACAATATTTCCAAAATGTTTGTAAAGTGATGAAACATAAGAATTAGGATCCTTTTACTTTTCATTTTCTTTCTCCTCTGTTATCATTAAATTTTATACCACTACATTAAGAAAAGGTATCCTAAATGCTTCCAGTGAGGAGATCACCTGCTCAGGTATGTTCTCATCAACAACTTTGGACACTAAAAGATAAAGGAGTGATTGATGCTGCTCATGTTCAAGTTGAAGTTATTTTGAAAATAAATTCTATACACAGTAGAGTTATTAGTTAAACAGAGGATAAAATCAAGAAAGTTCATTCATGGACACAAGTTTACCTTCCATATGGCATTATAAAACAATTAAAAAGTTTAGACATCACATTAGACTTTCCAGTTGATAATATAGTTATGTGAGGCTTTACATTGAGAATGATATTGATGCATTTTTGTCAGTATAAAGAAGACAACCAATTACTTAAAAAAAAAAAAGTAAAAGTTTCTGGAGAGTATTAGTAGTTCAATTAGAGAATAGACTGAAACTAAAAGGTAGCATGATTTTAATGACTAGTAGATATTAAGAGATGTCCCTGATAGCTCAGTTGGTAAAGAATATGCCTGCAATGCAAAAGACCCTGGTTCAATTTCTGGGTCTGGAAATTTTAAGAGAAGAAAATTCATATGATCTTGAAACCTTTAAAGTTTATTCATTTGTTCTTTAGGTGACATACATTTTCAACATATAGCTCCAGTTTTAAACTGGGTGTCAGCTGGTATCCTCTGATCGTTTGAAATTTTAGATAAAACTTCACTGACCCCATTCAGTGTCTTCCGGAAATGCAAAGTCCTCTCCATTTAACTGAACACTTTTATCAATGATGCCTATATCCTGTCGCTTTTACTCTTTCCCTCTTGTATGTCTTCCAGATAATCCCATTTATAACACTTTGAAGTAAAAAAAGAGAAAATTAAATAAGAAAAACATTTCATCCACTTAATTTCAACCCAAGATAGTTAATGAGCCAACCAATATAACTGAAACAGAAAACCAAATTCTGTTTGAGGAGCTGAATAACGAATTGCACAAACTCGCAAACACACAGAGTAAGTTTATTTTAGAGGATAGAGATACAAAACTCTCAGCATAGACACTGAGAGGGGGTGAAATACCTGCAAAAGCAGGAATAAAAACAGTTTATCTCTTTATTAGAATTGATCTGTTCGTTTTTGTTTGGCTCAGAGCCCGATGTACGTAATTTCTGACCAAGCAGTTAAATATCACAACGTCCAGTTTGTCATTTTTACGGCTTCTTTGGGTTCCCAGTTTCTCAGTTTCTCCAGACATTGAGTGTCAGCCCTCAACCCTTTCTCAAGACCCCAGACCATTATTTAGGGACCTGCTGCTGCTAAGTCGCTTCAGACGTGTCCGACTCTGTGCGACCCCATAGACGGCACCCCACCAGGCTCCCCCGTCCCTGGGATTCTCCAGGCAAGAACAGTGGAGTGGGTAGGCATTTCCTTCTCTAACGCCTGAAAGTGAAAAGTGAAGTTGCTCAGTCATGTCCGACTCTTCGCGACCCCATGGACTGCAGCCTACCAGGCTTCTCCGTCCATGGGATTTTTCAGGCAAGAGTACTGGAGTGGGATTGCCTTCTCCATTTAGGGACCAGATGTATATTTAAAAGTTAATGATCCATCTTGAATTTTCCTCCTTGATAAATTGGATAGCAGTTAATGATTGCTTTGTCCTGGATCTGAATGTTTTATGATCCTCAGACCAGCGCGGCATTCCTCTGAATGCTTAGATTGGAGCAACAAGTATAGTGTCAGGCTAATGGAGCAAAGAATCAGACACGACTGAGCGACTGAACTGAACTGAACTGAATGGAACAAAACGCTTATGTGAGAAAATGAGGTGAAATTAAAAAAAAAAAAAACAAAACAAAACTGAGGCCCCCAACCTTACACTGGCTGCCTAATAATTCAACCTTATAACTACTAACAAATCCATACAGAATTTTAACTTTGTTGTAGAAGATTATATTTATTGCATGGAAGACGTAGCACAGAGTCACTTTGACCACTATACAGAAATTTAGTACTATGCATTCATTATCTTAGAGTTCCTTTTGCTATCAAAGGTAAGCTTTTGTTATGAACTTTTACTGACCTTTCATCAAAGCAGTTAGCCTTCTGTCACTAGTAGTCTCTTATCTCTGTGCTCTACTGTTGTACTATTCACCAAAATGAGCAAAAAAAACTCCCAAACTTTCCTATTTCTAAAGCTTTTACTCCATATCTTATCTGTTTAACAATTTTTTCTAAACAAGAATTATTTTCTTAATATAAAGAACTCTCATAAAAACTAAGTCAATATGTTTCTACAAAAAAAAATCTATTCTCTTTAAACAAGTTAATCTGCAGTGATTTCATGAGAGCATAAAAGTAAAAATTTTCCCATTATTATTTACAAATATAATTACTATGAGATTTATATATATGTAAGTACTGAATAAGAATTGATGATAACTCACTAAATCATATTAGAATTAATCATTTACAATTATCAGTCATAATATAATCTACAGCATTTTGACTTTTGTCCTTTTAAAGAAATAGTGCTTATTTTGCCTAGAGGAAAATGAGCATACAATAGAACCCAAATAATTTAAATCCCTTTGTAGGATAGCAGCTAATTGAGCTTCTGGCTCCAGTCCCCTTTGGAGTGCTCTCTGTTGGACTACTTTTAAGTCTTAGATGCCCTCAAAATATATAGAGAAAATAAGGCTAAGTACAAAGGCAGTGAATGTCAGTTCTGTCTTTTCTGGTTTGCAGTGACAGCAATTATTCATTGCTGATATTTGAGCCCAAACAGAGCATTACAGACTAATTATTGCTTATAGATTGCTACAAAGATGTGACATTAACACCAAATCAATCACTCAGTCATTCAATCAATAGCAACCATTAGCCTTCTTACAAATATTTCTGAAATAGAGAAACCGAGGAACTTTTACTTTATTATTGTATATATTATCCTAGAGTGATGGACACAAATGCAAGTTGAACTTTACCAGGTATCATTTGATCATTACTGCAGGTTGGTAATTACTCCTTTTAAAAATGATACAGTATTTCACTTGAAATTATGAAGTGATCCGTAGAGATCACTGGAATATATATATATATACACATATACATATATACATTCCAGGTATATTTTTAGGCATTAGGAACCCAACAATGAAATACATGAATGAAAATGCCTACTGGAGGCAACTTACATACTAGTAAAGATAAATCATTAAACAGTGAATGATACTCAAATATGTGTTCTAAACTACACCCAACCTTTTAAATATCTATATTATTTCTTATATTCTTCTTTTATTCTTTCACTACATGGAAATTATAGACACTAGGTCTAGTCAAGGCTATGGTTTTTCCAGTGGTCCTGTATGGATGTGAAAGTTGGACTGTGAAGAAAGCTGAGCGCAGAAGAATTGATGCTTTTGAACTGTGGTGTTGGAGATGACTCTTGAGAGTCCCTTGGATTGCAAGGAGGTTCAACTAGTCCATTCTAAAGGAGATCAGTCCTGGATGTTCATTGGAAGGACTGATGATGAAGCTGAGACCCCAATACTTTGACCACCTCATGTGAAGAGGTGACTCATTGGAAAAGACCCTGATGCTGGGACGGATTGCGGGCAAGAGGAGAAGGGGACGACAGAGGATGGGATGGCTGGATGGCATCACCGACTCAATGGACATGAGTTTGAGTGAACTCTGGGAGTCGGTGATGGACAGGGAGGCCTGGCGTGCTGCCATTCATGGGGTTGCAAAGAGATGGACACGACTGAGCGACTGAACTGAACTGAACTGTGTGTCAGCAGCTGTGCAATATATTATATATGCAGAGATAGAGACATAAACATTAATTTAATGGATTTACATTTTAGTGTAATGTGAAACATACAAACAAGAAATATAAAATGATTTTATTGAAATATATATGGAAATACGTTGAGGGAAGAGAGGGAAGATTTGAGGAAACCTTTTCTGGAATTGGTGATATATGAGGTAGTTATGAAATATGAATAGGTGTTATATCCAGTTAATGGCAAACAAAAGAGATGGGAGATATTTCAGGACACTTAAAAAAGAACCAACCATTTAAAAACACTAGAGGTATAGTTAGTTAGTTAAGTCACTCAGTCACGTCCGACTCTTGCCACCCGTGGACAGTAGCCCACCAGGCTCCTCCATCCATGGGATTCTCCAGGCAAGAATACTGGAGTGAGTTGCCATTTCCTTCTCTAGGGGGTTTTCCCGACCCAGGGATCAAACCCAGGTCTCCCGCATTGCAGCCAGACGCTTTACCACCAGGGAGGTATAAGAAGCATAGTCTGATCTGAAGACAGTAAGGATTTTGCTATGATTAGGCAGTCCAACCTTTGGCAGGGGAAGCACCTAGAATTCATGTTGATGTATGACAAAACCAATGCAATATTGTAAAGTATAAAAAAAATAAATAATAAATAAATGATAAATGGTTAAAAAAAATAAAAAGAGTGATGGGGTCAAGTCTGGACAGGATCTTATGTCAGGCAAAATTGGATACATGTTAGTACTTTTACCTACTATGAAATGAACATGTGATGATAATAAAGAATTAAGATAACCTGTAAATATAAAAACAAAGTGAATATAAAGATAACATCTGTCCTCACCTTATTGAAATGAAATATAGTCTAATATATCAAAGGTATAAATATGCAATATTAACTGGAGCTGTCTATCCTCCTAAAGCTTCATCTCCTGCACTTTTCTTTACTTTTTTTAAATACTAAATAATTTATCTCAGATAGCTTCTCATATAACTTAAAGTAGTTCCATATACTCATTTTACATTGTGAGGAAATTGTTCATTCTTATGTAAGCGAAGTTCAGTGAATGGATGTTCAGGTTATTCTTGTTGTCATTGGCTAGTATATACAGTGGTATACTAAATGCCCATATGCAAATATCTTCAAATATTTCTGAGGTTGTATCTAATGGGTACATATCTGGGGGAGAATCACAGTATCAACTATTAACTGCTATTTTGTCTTTTGCTATTTTTGAATACTGATAGCTGAAATACACTTCAAATCCCTTGCCAGGTCTCAAACTTTGTCATCTTTACAAGGCTCATTAGAGAACTATATTTAATAGATGTTTTGATATTATTTTTATTATTGTGATTGAAGTGAATCTGTTCTTATGTTAATTGAACAGAAAAGATTTTTGGATGATGATCATTTAAAATTTTTGAAATAACAGTGTGACAAATTACAGCAAGAAAGTAAGCAAAAGAAGAGATTCCAATAAAGTGGGTTGTGAAAAACATTTAGCTTTTTCCCTCGGGTATATGATTCTGATATCTATGTCACTGGACTATATGAATTATGTAAACATTCATTGTAAACCTTAGATGTCATACAGCATAGTGCTAGAACTAACAGATATCAATGCATAATTGTAGAGTTTAATTATACTGTGTTAATACTTTAAAATTTCCTTTGCCTAATATATATTTTTCTTGTTTATTTTATTTCACTTTTTCCTGTTTTATTGGCATATTTTAACACATATTTCCTGTTTTATGACATCAAGAATCTTAAATTTATATTTTTCTTGTCTTCTATTGGTGAGTAGGATACAAATTTATATACATATATATGTATGTGAACACTAAATACATATACATCTTTTTCAGGGTAAGTCATAGTCTCAAACTTTCTTCATCACAAAACACATTTTAAAATTTAAGTATTTCTAATAACTCTCAATTTTTAAAGTAAAATGAATGTTTAAAATATAGTCAGTAAATCTTTAATTTTTAATATTTTAAGAAATGTCAGGTTTTTGCCTCAAAAGAAATGTCACAAAATTAAGCAGCCACTGACTTTTTCTTTATATGTATAATTGGAATTGTAGTTACCTTAAATTACTGTTTTTTCTAATCAAACTTTTTCAAGTAGTCAGATGAGTAAGCAACTATAAGTGAAAAAATGAAGTCGCTCAGTCGTGTCCAACTCTTTGCAACCCCATGGACACCAGGCTCCTCCGTCCATGGGATTTTCTAGGCAAGAGTACTGGAGTGGGTTGCTGTTTCCTTCTCCAGAGAACTTCCCGACCCAGGGATCAAACCCAGGCCTCCCACATTGTAGACAGAAGCTTTCCGTCTGAGCCACCACTTGATCTTAGCCAAAAGGCCAAGAAGCGATTATATAAGGCACATTATTTTATTGTAAAGAATAAGCATTATAGATTTATTTATAGTTCATTTTTAACAAATTACCAAACCTTAGAAATATATGAGTAAAAGCAACCTTACCACACACACACACACACACACAAATATACACAATATACATGACATGTGTGGTTTCACACGCCATGTAAATGATTTTTCCAATATTGTACTGCTTGGTTATTTATGACTAAGATTCATTGTTCAAGTTATACCATATTTACTTGGCTTGTTAGCCTAAAATAAACAGAAAATAACTAAATCATTGCAACAGCTCCAAAGCAGTATGACAGAATAATTGAGTACACTTTGAAGCTTTTTCATTAGTAATCTTCATTTTATGCATTCACTGTATTTTTCCATATATTTACATAGAATAAGCCTTATTTACTTCAGAAAAAAACTCACTTTTGCAAATTTGACCTTGTCTTGTACACCTGTATACATATAAATAAGATGATTTTTTCTCATAAATGTTGCAAGTCCTACAGTAATTCAAATGTCTACTGTGAACATAATAAGAATGGTCCTGGGCTCTTCACATATAATTCAAATTGAATACCGACATAAACTTTCATTTCCTCTAAATTTTCTGATCCATAGCGAGGAAAAGAATGTTACCAAGTAAAAACCTCAAAAAATGCTTCTGACATAGAAGAGGCCATTCTTATCACAATTCACACATTTCAGCTACCTTTTATTCTATGAAATTCCTTGTGACATAAATGCAAACTCTGCTTCTTTTCAGGTTTATGCAAAGCTAAAAAGAGAGTCTCTATTTCTAGCCTTGACTGGAAAGTCAGAAAAGAGAATGTGTACTCTATGATTCCAGCATTATTCACTATAAAAATGGTCAAGATGAAGCACATAACCAGGAGTGAAATGACATGAGAGGAAATTAGGATTCATTCATCAGTCACCTTATATCTCATAGAATACAAGTGAAGGTTATAGCCTTGAACACATAATTTTAAAGAGGTAATTTTTATACTCGGGGGAGTGTTAACCACAGCAATGTTTTATCACTCTCACTATTTTATTCCAACTTTAGAAAAATACTTGTTTAGTAGGAACAACTTGAAACAGTATTATCCATTGTGCTCTCAGTGCATAAAATTCATTAAATATAAAAACCCGTAAGTCAAAAAGAAAAGAGTTTAGATTGAATCATTGTTTTATATCATATTATTTGTATATGTTGCTAAATTCAACCACGTGCTTAAAATGCACTTTAACAACAGAATTCACTTTAGATGATTTGCTTACAAAGTTTAACATCCTTACAAAGAAAGCTGTTTTTATTTCTCTAACACATGTGTGTGTTCATGTGTACATATGTCTGTACTATACTAGGATCATTGAAATTGAAAAGTAATTATTTTTTAACAGCCTGCATACAAATACATACACACAGAAAGAAATACAAGTGTTCTATGATTTAAAAAAAAAAAAAACTCTATACAATAATATCAAAGGGAAAACAGTAACTTCTACATGGCAGATGAGTAAATCAATCATAAAGAGTAATATCAAATATAGACCTTTTAAATTGAATAAGACAATAATCAGGGAGTAGAATGGAGAGTATAAATTGTAGAGGGATGGGTATTAAATGGAAAAAATAAAGAGTGATTATGCCATGAATAATAGTGAATATTGGGCTCCTTAGTAGCTCAGTGGTAAAGATTTCAGGAAACAATCCCTGGATTGGGAAGATCCCCTGAAGAAGGAAATGGCAACCTACTCCAGTGTTCTTTCCTGGGAAATCTCATGGACAGAAGAGCCTAGAGGGCTACAGTCCATGGGATTGCAAAAAAAGTCAAAGTTGATTTAGCAACTAAACAACAACACAATAGTGAATATTCAACTGTTAAGAGCTTTAAAACAATGATAATCTCAACATGTGAGCATTTTTCATAAGTAAGAACCATTTAAAATGTTTTGGTGAGGATAACATTGTTACTCATAATTTAGAAAAAGTACTCTGATTAGGTATAGAAAAGTAAATTGCTAGAGAAGAAAAACAATAAAGGGAGTAATAGGACTTGTTAGGAATTTAATAGTATAAGAAAAGCTGACTAGAGACTTGTTTTTTACTTTTATTTCAATTTTTATTTTTACTTTATTTTGCTTTACAATACTGTATTGGTTTTGCCATACATTGACATGAATCTGCCACAGGTGTACATGACGTCAATGCATTGAGTTTATCATTGATGTGTCCTCTGTTTATTCCTCTTGTGCAATTGGTTGTATTGATTTATCTTCCAAATTCATAGGTGTGGTGACATATGTGTTGCTTCTGTCAATCTTCAGTCAGAGACTTTTAAGAGACTAAAGATTGACAGAAGCAACACATATGTCACCACACCTATGAATTTGGAAGATAAATCAATACAACCAATTGCACAAGAGGAATAAACAGAGGACACATCAATGATAAACTCAATGCATTGACATCCCTTGAATATATTTTGTACCCCTTTTCTACTGTATGCTTTTCCATGTGAGGAAAAAATATTAAAAGAATTCTTGCCAGGACTTGCAGCACATGGCCAAACACTTAAAAATGTCTTCTGGCATCACACTTGTGATGCAGGTTGTAGGAAAGAGGAAAAACCTAAGGAATGAGAACACTGAGTCTTATTCTTAGGACTGCTAACTGCAGCACAGTAATAGTAAGTTTATATTTTTTTATCTAAATTTGAAATTATGCCTGATCATGAGATGGGGCTTTAAGATTATTTACTCAATGTGCTCTCTATATTAACTTTATTTCATGATTTCAGGTAACGGTTTAAGAAATTGGAAAACCTAAGTTAATGTGGAAGAATCTTTAGATATCTGATTGCATAAATATATCATTTACTTTTGTACTTTAGTTTGTAGTCACTTTTATAACATCTATTTTAGTTTTTACTCTTTTACTTAAAAAGTTCCTTGAAGATTAGCAGTGCAAGGCATATATATATATATATGTATATATATATATATATATAAACTGTATTGATATACAGTTGAGAAAATTTAAACTCATCAAAAGCATATGATTATAGATCAATAACTATCAATTTCAACTTCTTTCATGACCAAAGTTTTACAAATGATTGTAACAAGTTTCACTGATCTGAGTGTGTCTCTACCTAATATACCTTCAATAACATGTGTTAATAAATATTTATTTTCTGAATATTTTTTATTGTGATCTGATTTCTGTTTTAACATGTTTAACATGAATGAATTTAAGGTTAAAGCAGTGTTTATAATGTAGCTTTACTTTTTAAATTATGTTGAAAATTAACACAATGAAAAGTAATGTTTATATTATTTAATATGGCTAAATTTTAACTATCTTGCATATTTTAAAACTTAATTTTCTCCTCTTTTGCTCCATTTTGTTAGAATCATGTTTGATGTTAAGAAAAGGCCATCTTTAATGAGGTAAATAATGATTTATGTACCTATGAAAATGAATAAGTAAAAAGGCATGGTATGTGATTTTTTTTTTTCCTTTTGCAAAACACCATTAATGCCATTCAGTAGGTTTAGAAGTTATTTGCCTGTTCAATTTTAGCTCTGTCTTGTGGTTAATAAGTGTAATGATTATAACCGTTGATGATTACATTACAATCTAGTGCTAAAAAACCTAGATTACTATCAACATGGAATTGAGTGCAAATATATATCAGACACTGGACTGGGTGGGGGGGGGGATCTATATTTTCAAGGAATAAACCAGCCTGAATAGATAAAATGGAACTATTTTTACAAA
The DNA here is from genome assembly GCF_014754425.2 of Oryx dammah. Classification (NCBI taxonomy): domain Eukaryota; kingdom Metazoa; phylum Chordata; class Mammalia; order Artiodactyla; family Bovidae; genus Oryx; species Oryx dammah. Next base: position 24,875,528 of record NW_024070204.1, read on the forward strand.
ATGCAGTAAAACAAAATGGTAATATTTATGTTTATTTTACATAAATAACATACACAGTAGAAGAGTAAGTAGTTTAAAAGATACAGGGTAACTATTGAAACCTGACTTTTGCCCTCATGCTCTCACTGATATACTGGTAGGTTGAGTGGAGCTGTTCAAAACTTCCCTGGAAAGAAAGGTCATTTATCACTTTTTCTTTGGGGCATTTGATATGTGAATGGAAAAGCAGAAATGTGACTCTAAAATAGACTTGCTGGCCCAGACAAGACGTGGATAGAAAACACATGCAAACGGTCACAGCAAATTTCCTTTAGAAGGTCTGAGTTCTTTTCCAGGAAGAAAACAGTGAACCATCATGTTTCTTAACATGTCAGAGAACTTTAAAATATCAAGCACGGTATTGTTTAAAGTGACATATCACAGTAAGGAACTGATTCACACTATCACTTATGATGTAGGACATTCTGACAGTCCTACCTAATATAATCAACCATGAAACAGAAATAAGAAGTATACATTTGGGGAAAAGAGTTTACTTTGACTTAGAACGTTTGAAACATTTTTAAGTCTTACAATATTATAATAAGTCTTACTGGTTCATGAAACATGCATAGTCACATCATGAAGCATTTTCTCAAAATCAATCTTGATATTCAGCATTTCATCCCTATAGGTAGCTGCACTGTTGGAGAAGGCAATGGCACCCCACTCCAGTACTTTTGCCTGGAAAATCCCATGGATGGAGGAGCCTGGTAGGCTGTAGTCCATGGGGTTGCTAAGAGTTGGACACGACTGAGTGACTTCCCTTTCACTTTTCACTTTCATGCATTGGAGAAGGAAATGGCAGCCCACTCCAGTGTTCTTGCCTGGAGAATCCCAGGGATGGGGGAGCCTGGTGGGCTGCCATCTATGGGGTCACACAGTCTGACACGACTGAAGCCACTTAGCAGCAGCTGCACTGTACAAATATATTCACTGAGAAAAATTATGAATATATGACCCCAACAGATATACAAACAGACAAAACTGCTTGATGACACAAACCACCAAGCAAAAGAGGTGGTATTGAAAAGCCTATGACTCTGAGTTAAATTTCTGTGGCCTAAACCACGACATTATTACCAGACTTTTCCTCTGAAGGTATTTTCCAGTGATAGAGTTAGGAATATTTAGTTAGACCCCAGGCAGGAAGAAGTAATATCACTGGGCTGAGGAGACAGTGGTTGAGAGTTTGGGTTTGCCAGAGTAGACAGAAACCAGAAAGCACAATCTTAAGGAGGAGATAGTAACAGAAAATGGAACCCTCAAGTCTCTGTTAACATCTCTAAGTTGATGTCTAAACTTCACATGAACAATATCTGACTTTAAGAAGCAGTAGAAAATGTCAGCAAGAAGGCTAAGGAGTTTTGGATTTCATCAGTAGGAAATGGAAGAGTTCAATATTGCCAAGTTATCTTGGGTTTGCAACTACATCAAACCTCCTATAGAGCTCGAGAAGAGACAAATCCTAGAAATAATGACAAACTGAAATGGTTCAGCCATACTATAAAGCAAATTGTGTGATAAAACAAATTGGGTGAAATATTGATAATGTAAATCTTGCTGAATGATATATAGTTCTTTGTACAACTTGAGTGACCCTCCAAATGTTTGAAATTAGTAAAAATAAAGATAAAAGAAATGTACAGGGGTATTGACTGGGTGATATTTAATTTTTTAGATTATTAATTAATCTTCTAACCTCTAAGCACATTGTACTTCTTCATTTTGGTGTCCTTTAATATTTCTAGCTTTCATAGTTCAATGTGAATTCATGAGAGTTACAGCTTGTTCATATCACTTGGAATTTTCTGTCTTTTTACTCTTGGTTGTTCTGGTGTCTGAGTAGTTTAAATCTACATATCCATGATGTTTATTAATTTTGTAGAACAGGACATAAAATATGATTGTTAATTTTAAAATTTGATTAAGACAAAATCACTGGTCTAAAAAAACCAGTTACTCTCAAGCAAGATTTATAAAACACATATATGTATCAAAGTAAGATACTTGCATAGATAAACTGTTGAGAGTCAATGATACAGACAGAACTTTAAAAGCAACCAGAGAAAAATACTAATTATATAAAGGGCAACAATGATAAGAATAATGACTGAATTCTTATTGAAAGAAATAGAATCCACAATGCAATGAAGCAAAAATTTAAAATACTGAAAGAAAAAAACAAACAAGCAAACAACTCTCAGATCAGTTGAATTTCAATATTCAATGAAAATATTTTTTTCAAAAATAAAAGTGAAATAATGATGTTTTCAGATTAAAAAGAGCTAAAAAAATTTGCTTCCAGTAAACTCACACTAGAAGTAATGCTAAAGGAAGTTTTTGGTTTGAAGGGAAATGATAACATACAGAAATTAAGGTCTACATGTGAAAATAAAAACCATGGCTAGAAATGGTAATCACTTAATATAACATGATTTTTTAAAAATCTTTTGCTTTTAAAAGGTAATAAAATATCTAAATAATAAATGATAGCAATGGATAAAGCAATTTGCAATATATACAGAAAGAAAATATATAACAAAACTAAAGTCCTACAGGCATGGGAGATTATAATGTTTACTACCGCACAATTGCACTCATCTCACATGCTAGTAAAGTAATGCTCAAAATTCTCCAAGCCAGGCTTCAGCAATACATGAACCGTGAACTCCCTGACATTCAAGCTGGTTTTAGAAAAGGCAGAGGAACCAGAGATCAAATTGCCAACATCCGCTGGATCATCGAAAAAGCAAGAGAGTTCCAGAAAAACATCTATTTCTGCTTTATTGATTATGCCAAAGCCTTTGACTGTGTGGATCACAATAAACTGTCGAAAATTCTGAAAGAGATGGGAATACCAGACCACCTGACCTGCCTATTGAGAAATCTGTACGCAGGTCAGGAAGCAACAGTAAGAGCTGGATATGGAACAACAGACTGGTTCCAAATAGGAAAAGGAGTACGTCAAGGCTGTATATTGTCACCCTGCTTATTTAACTTATATGCAGAGTACATCATGAGAAACGCTGGACTGGAAGAAACACAAGCTGGAATTAAGATTGCCAGGAGAAATATCAATAACCTCAGATATGCAGATGATACCACCCTTATGGCAGAAAGTGAAGAGGAGCTAAAAAGCCTCTTGATGAAAGTGAAAGAGGAGAGTGAAAAAGTTGGCTTAAAGCTCAACATTCAGAAAACGAAGATCATGGCATCCGGTCCTGTCACTTCATGGGAAATAGATGGAGAAACAGTGGAAACAGTGTCAGACTTTATTTGGGAGGGAGGGTGCTCAAAAATCACTGCAGATGGTGATTGCAGCCATGAAATTAAAAGACACTTACTCCTTGGAAGAAAAGTTATGACCAACCTAGATAGCATATTCAAAAGCAGAGACATTACTTTGCCGACTAAAGTCCATCTAATCAAGGCTATGGTTTTTCCTGTGGTCGTGTATGGATGTGAGAGTTGGACTATGAAAAAGGCTGAGTGCCAAAGAATTGATGCTTTTGAACTGTGGTGTTGGAGAAGACTCTTGAGAGTCCCTTGGACTGTAAGGAGATCCAACCAGTCCATTCTGAAGGAGATCAGCCCTGGGATTTCTTTGGAAGGAATGATGCTAAAGCTGAAACTCCAGTACTTTGGCCACCTCATGTGAAGAGTTGACTCATTGGAAAAGACTGATTATGGGAGGGATTGGGAGCAGGAGGAGAAGGGGATGACTGAGGATGAGATGGCTGGATGGCATCATGGACTCGATGGACGTGAGTGTGAGTGAACTCCGGGAGTTGGTGATGGACAGGGAGGCCTGGCGTGCTGTGATTCATGGGGTCGCAAAGAGTCGGACATGACTGAGCGACTGAACTGAACTGAACTGAAGATTACTATTTTAATTATAAAGGTATTGTAAACAATTATAATTGATTCCATTTACAGTATAATTTATAAGGTAGTATTTATTTTGGAGTAAAAGTGATTATAAAGTATATTTATTTGAAGTTTTTTTCTGCTCTTTCTGTGATATACAGTGCCAATCTCTCAGGACCCAGATTAATAAACACTCAATAAAAATGTATTGAGACAGCACCTGAATATTAATTTGAGTAAATACATGATGTCAAATACTTTGAGAAAATAAAGAAAAAAAATCTAACACAAATTCAAAGCCCAAGGGTCACATATTGTGTATAGGAAATAAACTGGTAAACCAAAATAATTAAAATTCTGCCATAAATACAGTTTTGATAGAAGACTTCATAACTTTGACAGTAGATTCTAACTGGGGAGAATGAAGATGGGCCTCATGTAGGAGGAAGCAGCTGATGTAGGACTTAAAGCAAAAGAGAAAGATGAGATTATGGGAAAAGATGTTAGATACTTCCTGGAAAAGGGCCTATGAAATGATCAGATAGAGTCAAGTATTTTGAAAAGGAAAGTTTTTACTTTGCCCAGAACTTAGGCTACCTAATTATGGGAACACAGAACAAAAGCAGGAATACACAATGACATTGAACACTGAATTCTACTTAAGTAAATTTAGGTTATTCATCCATAGACATTTTATCTAAGAGATTGATATCATTCAAGAAACTAATGGGAGCCTACCTTATATAGCACAGGGAACTCAACTTGGTGCTCTTTGATGACCTAAATGGATGGGAAGGGGTGAAGGGTTGGGAGGTCCAACAGGGAGGGAAGGGATATATGTATACAAATAGCTGATTCACTTTGTTATACAGCAGAAGCAAATATATCCCAATAAAAAAGAAAGAAATAGTGTGCAACATATTTCTGAGAATTAAAAATCAAATAAAGTCAAGTGAAAAGTCTATTCACTGTGGTGATACAGTGGTACAGGACTGTGGTATTACAGTACTGGTGGTGAGAGGATTGGCAGTAAGAAGGAAATGACAGCACTCTATTGGAAAAGTAGATTTGTATAGAATTCAGGATGAAATAAGCCTTTGTAGATTTTCCTGAGCACCTCACTTAATGCTTAATATTTTTCTCATATGTTCTTAGTTTTAAACAACGAACCTATAAAGAGCATTTTGGGATACAAGGTGTCCATAAAACAGAAGCAGCTGCTACCTGGACTGCACCATAAGTAATGACATTCTAAAACCTTTGTAAAGATCATTTATTTAGATTCAGAAAAAGCACTATAATGTTCCATAACCATTTATCAAATAGCCTTCAGGAAATTTCAGACTTTATTTCTGTCTCTGTACAAATCATACTGCCATATCCTACCTAAAAGCCTAAGAGAAAATTGCCTATCCAAGAATATTATTTTTTATTTTCTTGGGGGAAAGATCCATATTTAGTGACCACATCAACCTGTAAAAGTGCAAGAGAGTTATTCCACCACCTGATACTCAATCAAATGTAAATCAGACTCCTAACCATTTGACAACCAGTACTTTTGTTTTGCTTCATTTTTGATAACACCTACATCAATAGTATCCAGCTGTAACCAAGAGTTTCATGAATGTTAAAACCCTTTTCTAGTTTATAATTTTATGATTATGTTTTGGATAATTTCAGCCATGGAATAGTACATGTTTTTGAATTAAAACTATAAATAATTGAGAGCTATTCTGTAAAAAAGATAACTTGAATTTAGATGCTGACAGTTAATAGGCAGTTCAACAATTTCCCTGAGCAAAGTAAGCATAAATATTACATATCTTTGAATTAAAATATATTGGTCAATTAAATTATATATTAAAATTATTTTATGAATACTAAAATTTTGTTCAAGAATAACAATTGTCAATAATTGCTATATCTGTAAATTTATCTCTTCATGCAATAAATGTGTTTTAATAGCCAAATATTAAAATAATAAGTTAAATTCTGCTCATTAAGTATAGACATATGGTCAGTTGATTATTAATCCATAAGTACAGATTTTTTAAGATCTAAACCTAATATATAAAAAATCAATTGTGTATGAAGTTTCTCTACAAGAATAGTAGGAACATTTGCTATACTTTTTCTTAAATTTACTTTAATTATTCTCTTGAGCGATATTAGTACTGCCCAAGTAATTCAGTCACACATCTATTCACATTACTGAGAAATCACATGGCTATTGTTATGACTTTGTAATCTTCAAGAATAAGAACCAAAGGTTGCCCTCGTTGCAGAAAACAGAATCAGTAAACCTCAGCTTGAATTATTGTGAAAATAAAAATGCTTTTTATTTCAACATGTCTGACTTTTCTCTTGCATTACAAAGACCTGAAATGACATAAACTATTCTACAACATTTCCTTATAAAAATATCCTCACAATGTATCCCTTAGTCCTCCACTACACACTGACATTGAAAATAAAATGAGCATCCCAGAACTGTGCTCCACTCATGATGAATTTGTACATTAGTTCAACAGGGATTCACATCCCATGATTGTTGGGAGCCAGCGTGAGGAACTCCACCCATGGCAAAGGTCATGAGGAAGGAAGCTTGGCATACGCAAAGGCGTGATCAAGCCTCAGGAAACCCCCTGTTCCCGAGCATCTACTCCCAAAACCAGAGTACTTTACAGGGAGCTCTCCCCCATAACCATTTCTCTTAGAGGAGTTAACTTGCAGCTCCAGTTAATAAAAATTCCTGGGCGTGACAAGAGTGTTTCAACTTACGAACTCTGAAGGTTCTCTGGCCTGCCTGATCAGGCTCGTCTGGCCGCATGTGATTGTTTACAGCCTCCCAACTGTGAGAGGCACGGGATGTTTTAAAACTTTCTAAATACAGACTCTTTTGAGAAGTTAGAAGATCATTAGTATAGTACTAGTGGGTCAATTAGGAACTATATTGGTGAAGGGTTTTTTCTTCATTTGTCATGCCAATAATTACTGCTAATTCCCTGCCCTGGGTGTGACAAGGATGTCTCAGGTCAAACCTCTCTGCTGACAGACTAACTCGTGTGACAACCTCTCAACCATAAACAGCACAGAGAGTTTGGAGTATTAGCATAGGGCTTTTTTCATTGATGAGTCAATGATTGCCATCAGGCCTCCATATCCTTAGGCACCTGGGAATATATTAATCAATGTATTTGGAATATAGAAAAGGAAATATAGTAGTTTTTTGATGTTAGCAATACTAGACTTTTTGAGTTAATGAATTTTCTCTTTTGTTGTAGATCACTGAACTTTGTTATAAATCACTGTGTCCTTGCTATGCAAAAATGTAACTTTATCACTATCTTAAGACAAAATAGATCTTAAGGGGAAACATTGGTGAAAGGTTTATATTTGTTGAGCCAATATTTGCTGCTAAATCTCCATATTCCTGCCCTTATAATGAATATAACTAGCATATAGGAGAAATAAGTATTAACCTTTAAGATTAATCATGTTAAACCTTAGGTTAAGTAAATTCCTTTCTTGATTGTAACTCACTACACCCTTACCCTATAGGAATGCAACTTTATTTGGAGGGTGGAGCCTGATTTAAGAAAAAATCACCCCTGGAAAAATAAGTTTTCTGGTTAACTGACAGGTATCAGAAAGGGCCATAAAATGTCAGCAGACCTCATGGCCAAAAGATGATGAAACCCATAAGACCTTTGTATAATTTTATATGAAGCACCTGATTGTGACAAAGGTCAGGTCTGCTGACCCCCGCGTGACTCTGTATTCATCCCTATGTATAACAAAAAGGTATATAAACAAACCTGAAAAATAAAGAAATCGGACCAGTTTCTGGAAAGACTGATTCCCCCGTGTCGTTTCTTTCTTGCTCCCCGCTTTCCTGGCTGAATTCCCATCTGAAATGTGGGTACTCACCAAGCCTGCTAATTCTGCCTGGGCTTCTGAGATCGGACCCGGGAGGCCTCAGTGCCTCCTCTCCTTTGGGAGAATGGAAAGACGCCTGTGGCCTACGTAGGTGGTGATTGGTATTCCATGTAAACCAGTTATTCAGCCTCTTTTCTCCACTAATTCTCCTACTACACTATCTGTTTCTAATCTCCCTCTATATCTGTAATTAAATAGTTTTTTCCAGGACGCCGATTCCGTCCCCACCTTCGAATTACCCTGGATCCACCGGGGCTGGACCCCGGCACATGATGTGTATGAAAACATCACAGTATGGAATTTTCAGCATTTTATAGTGGTGGTCTAATTTCACCCTGTTAGACTAGCTTTTATTTAGGTGTGTGTGTGTATGTGTGTGTGTGTGTTTCTTGCTGTCTGCAATCCCAACCCTTGGATTTATCCACATGAAATTAAAAAAATTTTTTATTAGTACTTCCTAGCTACAGACTCAGCTCCCTCCTTTCATAATCCTAGAAAACAACAGGAGTTTGGAGTTAAGAAATCTTAATGACATTTTAATTTAACCTAACAAGAATCTGAAGTTTGGGAAAGTTAGCTGACTTACAACTTTTTCACTGTTACTGAATGGCACAATCAGGACTGAACCTTGTAAGCTTCATGTTTGGTGTGTGTACACTTGTAGATTTATTAAATTTCACTGCTGCCATTTTGTTTGTTCTAAGACTAATTCCTTTAAATTCAGGATTGAACCCTAGATTTTACATCCAAGGATCAGATACACTTCTAACTTTCTACCATTTTATATCAGCTATAAATTAATATATTTTATCATATTCTGTGATACCTAGCTTCTGAAAAATAAGAAGGGAAAAAAAAAAAAAAAAACTTTGAAAACTTCTTACCATTAGAAGCTCCTATTCTTTCCCAATCTTGATGCATGGTAAATGCAGTGGGTCTTCACTTGGGGTATTGCTGCTGCAATGGATTCTTAAAGATTCAGTTTAAGTTTACCCGGGTCAACCAGAGCAAGGTGGTCAAAAAGACAATATGTGTTGTGTTCAAAATATTAATTTGTCATCATAACTCAAGTGTTTGACCAAGTTCAAGGTGAGAGCTGAGCTAGCTGTATATGCAAGTGAGCAATAATGTCAAATGCTAGGAGAGCAGATTAGGAGAGAATTTACAGAGCCTTAAGAGTTTAATAGGGCTTCCTGGGTGGCTCAGGTGGTAAAGAATCTGCCATGATGCAGGAGACCTGGCTTCAATCTCTGGGTGGGGAAGATCCCCCTGGAGAAGGAAATGGCAACCCACTCCAATATTCTTGCCTGGAAAATCTCATGGACAGAGGAGCCTGGTTCCCTACAGTCCATGGGGCCGCAAAGAGTTGGACACAACTGAGCGACTGACACAACAGAAAAGCTTAATAAATGCTAAGGAGTAGTTGAAATCACATTTTTATAATGAACTAAATAGATGGTGACAGCATATCTAAGAAAAGGTCTTCTTACAAAAGAGATAAAGTATTTTTTCCGAAAAGTGTTTTATTTTGTTGAAGTTTTTCTTTCATATGAGTATTGTTTCCATTATAAAAATATTTGACACATAGTTTTGGCTTGAATATCCTCATGTGAAAAATTCTGCTATTTTAATGTGCTTTCTATTTTGGGTTCATGATCTTGTTGAAACTTGTCCATGATCAAAGTGAGGTTTTTTTCCCAAGACAAGTGATAAAATATTTTATGAAAACTAATTTAATAAAAGCAGGGACCCAATTCACTATTTTTGACAGATTATAGAACTAATTAAAAATGAACAAGGAGCAAGAAGATCTAAAGCATAACGTATATTTTTTAAATGTCAGAGCAGTAATGGTGATCAGTTAATTAATGTGCAATCAATATTTAGAAAGAAGTATTTCTGTTTATGGCTAAAAATAAATGCTTGTAGAGGGGCCTTGATTACCTTAAGATTACTAGTATCTCTTTTTATCTGTGTCTACTCTTCTGTATCTGTGAATCCCCAAGGATAAATCCCTTTGTGCAAGGCCATGAACTGAATGTGTCCTTTACACATTGCCTTAGGAAAAGAATCATAAGGCAATTTCAAGTCCTTGGACACAAACATTTGTCAGTTGAACTTGTAATATCCTGATGCTGGTTATTAAATATAGTGTGAAAAGTGATGTTAAATGAGGGATGTTGGAAAGTGCCATGTGACTAGCCTAAGGCAAAATAAGAGGGAAAAAAGAATCAGGAATTGAAATGCATGGAGCAAAATCAGTATAACTTATGGAACCAGAGGAGAGAGATATCAAAAGAAAAGGAAATAATAGGTTTCTGATAAAAGGAGTTGCATTTGAAAAAAATATATACTGTCACATACAAAGAGTAAAGTATTAACCAAGATTTTGTCTATTTCACCAATATTTCTGATCTAGTAGCAATAAGCATAACTTTTGTGATACTGGATACTTTTCATGTTTTCATTTTTGTCTGATTCTATCCTATTTGCCTGAGTTGCCAGGGAGTCAAACAATATTTATATCATTAGAGTCACTTCTAGTGTCTTGTGCCAAAAATTAAAAAAATAAATAAATACACGACTAATGGGAAATTTTAGTATTGATAATTATTTATTTTGTTTTATGCTCAGAATTTGAAACTACCTCAGCACTGGACATAAACTGGGGATAAGTCACAGTGAAAAAAAAGGAATTAGTATATGTGTGGAATAGAATGAATGTGATTGGTAAGAGGACAATAGATAGTTAGAAAATTCTGGATGGCAGAAAGAATACGTCACCTATTTCAAGACACAGCAGAAAGAGGAGTGAGGCACTACCTCTCTTTCATCAAAACTGGATACAAGAAGGCAGTTACGTATTCCCTGCTGCCATTTGATCGTGATTGTTAATGAACAAGTTTTCACCTGCTGCAACTGGAATGGAATGAAGTCTGTCTAAGGGTAGTGTCTTTTTTCTAGTTCTTTTTTCTTTTCTTCTTCCCTCTGCTTTAAATCCTTTGGTCTGGATTATAAGCAAGATATAGTTCATTTTGACTGATTAGGAGACAGAAGCATCTAGAAGTATTTAAATTACTTGTTTTTCATATACAGCATACTACTATTAATTACAACAAATTATTCATCAGCAGAGACTAATATATTTTAGTAACAATTGTATGTTACAGTTTTATTTGCTTTGCCTTACATAATGCATCAAATTATTTTTACTCATGACTTAATTTTTGAAGAAATTTTTTAAAAAATCTTTTAGATACATGCACATGAAATTATATCATATCTAGCTGATTAACAGTGAATTAAGTCCACAAATAGTTTATTCTTTCAGGCTTACTATGAATACTGACCTAATCTAACTACCTGAGTAAATTGCATTCCCCACATTATCCTACCAAATGAATTGACAACATGATACCTCTGGATATTGCCATTAGTCAAATACTTTAATTATTAGTGACATGGAAATTTGATGTAAAAAATAACTATCACTTTCAACTTCTAGACTTATCATATAAAAACTCTTACCTTGCCTACATATTGTGTGTCTGTACCTGTATACTCTTCCAACAAGAAGAACTGATTCCACATCCAGCCACGCTTGGTGCGATGTAGCATTTTACCATCATCTTGTGTCAGACCCACTATCCTTCCACTTGGTAAATCACTGTTACCTTTTTCTTGAAATGGGAGAGCATCAGTTGTATGATACATATAGGTCCAGATGAATAGTGATAGGCAATGATAAGTCCTCATTATCTGTGGCTTCAGCAGGAAAGCAAATTCAATGTACTGTTCTTTTTCTCCTGAAAAGTAGTAGGAGGAAAATAGTTTATTAGACTGTGTTTCTTTTTCATATAACCTGTAACCTGCAAAACTTTTCTGAATATTATTTAGATGTATTATTTTTATTATTGACATATGTTTGGATATACATCAATGGAGTATCATTTAAAACTTATATTGATAGTAAAGGAGAAGTGTATAGAAAAAATAAACAGAATACAGCTGAATTACTACTACTGTATTATGACATGTAAATGTGAATATATTCATATTTTAAAATATTCATTATTTTGAAAAAAAGTAAGCTCTATAATACACCAAAGATCATATTGAGTTCCTAAAGTCAAGACCAATGAAAGTGGAATATTTATTAACATATAAATATATGTGAACAAGAACACTATTTTCTGTCCACAATCTACCAGATTTTATAAGCTGTTTCTCCTCTACCACCTCTTTCTCTCCTTTCTCTTCTCTTTTTTTTCTGTAACATGTTGATATGTTGCCTCAAGGCAAATTAAGTGATACCACATATACTTTGGATTGTGCCTTTAATTACTTAGCATTGTAAGGTTGACCCTTTACAATCAATAACTTTTTTCCCAACTATGAGTTGAGTAAGTGAGGAGAATGTGCTCTCCTCCTGTTCATTTATAATATCCTGTTTGATATTGTAAAAAAACACATATTTATTTCAAATAATAATCATAACAAAAAGGAAAATACAAAGTTGGTATTGCAAAATTAGATAGGCAGTTTTACCTATGACATAATTTGATTCAGAATTTTGAAATGTTTTGGTATTTCAAAATTAATTTTATCTATTAGTATTTGTTTTAATTTGAAACTTATATAATCTAGAACATTTGAGATGTTGTTACTGATTATAATGATTTGATAAGCAAGAAAAACCCATCTCAAACTAGTACAGGCAAAAGTAAATAAATAATTCATTAGATTATAAAATCAAGTGTGGAAAGGAGATGATGAAAGGAGTAGAGAAGCAACTGGGCACTTCCTGCTCATGAAAACTGAGAATTACGGCCTTGGGTACTGGAGTTCTTTTTTCCCTTCTCTCTCTCTCTCTGTCTCTCACTCTTCTCTGGCTTCAACCTAAGCCTTCTCAACCTGATGAAATCTGCAAATACATGAATTTCAGATTCGACATCTTCCAATTAAGAAAACAACTGATAGTCTTTTCTATTTTGAGTTTAAAAAACCAAAAAATCCTAGAAATGGACTCTAATTTGCCCAGCCTCAGCCAGATGTCCAGTATTAGACTATGTACCTGTGGACTTAGTTGCAGTTATTAAGATTTCCCTGGTTGCTCAGGTGCTAAAGTGTCTGTCTGCAATGTGGGAGACCTGGGTTCGATCCCTGAGTTGGGAAGATCCTCTCCTGGAGAAGGAAATGGCAATCCACTCAACTACTATTGCCTGGAAAATCCCATGGACAGAGGAGCCTGGTAGGCTACAGTCCATGGGGTCGCAAAGAGTCAGACACGACTGAGCAACTTCACTTACTTACTTATCAAGTCATAAAAGTCATAAATAGCCCTCAAGCTTGGCTTATATCTTATTATCTGAGACTTTTGGATACTTACCTGCATCATGAGGTTTCAACTACTTCTTTTATTAAAGGAGAATAATCAGTACCTGCCTCATAAAGTAATGTTATTTATTTTATTTTGAACATTTATCACAAAGTCATAGATATTTATAATACAAAGATTAAATTTTTACAGTAGCATATACCTATGAGAACACTGAGGTATGAAGAATTAAGTAATTTGACAAAATTCATCAGATTGTACATGTTGGAGCTAGTTTTTAGATTCTCAGCTTTAAACTAATTTTTACATAATACATGTAGCTTAGAGTAAATCAGCACAGTGCGAGCATACAATTCCTCAACATGTTAGTGTTTTTGTTATCAATCAACGAGGTTTGCTCCCAGTGTATACCAATATAATAAAGAATGGATACTTGCTATGGTACCGACCTTGTCCACCTATATGTACTCTAATTCCCATACCTATTATTAAAAAAAATTATTACTTAACAAAATACACATATGTAACCACAAATCTATACACTCTGAATGAGAGAAATCAAAGTCATGTTATTATTTTTTACTCTGAAAGCATGGGTGGTGATAATTATTATTGATGGGAGAATTTTCACTTATTGAGTTATGAGAAAGTCATTCTGGCTTATACCTGACTTAAGTTGAACTTTATGCTAATTAAAAAAGCCTACCTGTCTATTGAACATACATTACAAATCTGTTTTAACCATTTAAGAAGAGAGTACATTTGAAAACCAAAATGGAGTAATTGTGGTTTAGTCACCCAAAATGGACATAGTTTCAGACATGTCCCTGCATCACCAAGAACTTGAATTTCCTGATTTCAGATTCAACAACACCAGTCGTTCTCAAATTAACATCCTTTAGTAGCTGCAACATTATGGTTTCAAGGTCTTCCCTTTTAACTCTGCAACCATTTTGGACACCAACTCATCCTTGCTTAACAAGTATCCTTACTTCTTGTAGCTCCACTCCTAGTTCTTGATGAGCAGTTTATGTAATTTTTAATGCATAAAGGTTTTTTCCTTTATCAGTCATCACCATTTTGTAGTCCAGCAAAACAATATTCAAGTTCTTGATTCAGTATCTCTGGAGCTCTTGTGCTCCATGTGGCTCAAAGAAAACCCTTTGTTTTTCCTTCCAATAGATTGTTTATTACTTCCATCAACAACCTCATTATAGATTGTTCATTGATCATTCCTGTTGACTTTACATAGCTAGTAGTAATCTTGTAAACTACTGAAAACTGGGAAATTTAACCACAACCCATAAAAGTGTGAAATTTAAGAAGAGTACAACAGCAAATAATACATGCAAAACATATAATGAAAAGTATCTAATGGTCAATAGTTTAGAATATGCCCCACATTTTATTTATCAGTGATGAAGTGAAAGTGAAGTCATTCAGTTGTGTCCAACTCTTTGCGACCTCATGGATTGCAGCCTACCAGGCTCTTGCATCCATGGGATTTTCCAGGCAAGAACACTGGAGTGGGTTGCCATTTCCTTCTCCAGGACATCGTCCCAGAGATTGAACCTGGGTCTCCCGCATTGTAGGCAGATGTTTTACTGTCTGAGTCACCAGGGAAGTCCTTTATTAGGGATGATGTGGTAGAAAATGAGCAGCCAGAGAATCTCAAGAATAGCTGTTAACTCACTTTGATAAATAATCACACTTCCTTAGTAGACTACACTGGGTACCCTGGTTTCTTCCCACTGGGAGATTTCCATGAGAAATTGAAGAGCATTCTTCATTTCCTGTTGTTTGTTCTGTGATATCCACTTTAGGTAGCATGTAAGTCTTTAAGCTGAAAAGTTCAGTTGTATTAGATGGAGCCAAAGACTTAGGCCAAGGCCAGCATTCCATAGGTCTCTATAATCTATCATAAGAAATTTGCTTTCATTTCAGTGCAAAATGGAAAGTACTTGAAAGGCTTGAACATGCCATGCTTAGAAAAGACCAATTTGACTACAGATTGGGAAACAGGTTAGAAGATAGGAAAGGATTTGCGGAGACAGTCTATCACTGTAATCCAGAAAGTGATGATGATGGCTCACAGAGAAGTGGTTTGAAGTGGACACAATCTCTGCTCAGATTTCCTTTGATTCTTTAATATGGCCACATACACACACTACATGCACTGCAATTTTTGTATGCTTTGCTTCTAATGGCCTGCACCTGCTACTCTCTTTGAAGGACTTCCCTATAGGAGCCACTTTGCCCACAGGCACAGGGAACCTAAAGTGCCTGCAAGTTTACAACTGTCTCTCATGGAATCCCTGAGCTACTGTTTAACAGGTGCAGAAATATTAAAAACCAACATGTTATTTGTATCCTGCAGTTCCCCTAAAGAATCATGCTGAGCCTGGACTGACTGAAATAACACCCTCACTTAGATTATTTTTCTTATCTTGTTTTCCCTCTCTCCCACACTTCCTGACCTGCAAGCAATCTGTTAACGAATCACTTGCACCCAAATCCTTGCCTGTTTCTGGGGAACCAAAGACCAGAGTAAGATCTTCATAGTCAATATGCAACAGAGAATGTTGATTGCATTGATTTATTTCAGTTCAGTTGCTCAATCATGGCTGACTCATTGCGACCCCACAGGTTGCAGCACGCCAGGCTTCCCTGTTCATCATCAACTCCCAGAGCCTACTTAAACTCATGTCCCTTGAGTCAGTGATGCCATCCAACCATCTCATCCTCTCATCCCCTTCTCCTCCTGCCTTCAATCTTTCCCAGCTTCAGGGTCTTTTCCAGTGAGTCAGTTCTTCATATCAGGTGGCCAAAGTATTATAGTTTCAGCTTCAGCATCAGTCCTTGTATTGATTATAAAGTATTAAATAAAGGAGAAATAAGTTATAATTCCTAGATTATAAGTTTGTGAACTAGGCAAATAATTGAACAAAATCTTAAGCCACTTGGAGTGGCATTTATATCGGGGGTTGGGGGAAGACTCATTAGAAAAATTGTTTCATTTTTCTCCTTGTTCTTGGTCAAAATGAAATATTTTTTTTTCTTTTCTTTTCTTTTTTTTTTTTTTTTTTTACTGCTACTACTAACATTTCAGCATAATAATAGGAAGCAAAGTTATTCACTGGTCTACTGACTTTATATAGTTTATATATTTATGGCAACCTTTTAAACTAAAGTGTTCTATAACTCCTCATAGTTTTCCTATTGTAAGGAAACTGAGGAACAGAGACTTTAACTGACTGCACAAGTTCACATAAATAGCAACAGAAAGACTGAAAACTAAAACTAGGCATTCACTCGCAGTTGGGCTCTACTGCTCCAGAAATAGACTACTGACATCTGTGATGCTGGCAACTTACATTTATTCCAACTCGCCTTCTGCATTGTAGGCACTGTGCTAAGTCTTTTTTCAAACACAGTTTCTATAATTCTCCTCATAACCATATTACAAGGAAAGTATGACCATACGAGAAAGACAGGTAAACTGGAACTGAAGTAACTTGTTAATATCACAGAAAGTCAGGCATTTGTGGGAAAGTGAAAGGGCTTAGGATTTGAATTATGTTGTACTGATATCAGTGCTTCTGATATTAATTATACTGCTGTAAAGTAATATTACTGCCCATGCAACTTACCTGGAGGCCTCCTTTATGATCTTTAAATGCTTGCATAAGTCAAGGTTTTTTCTTACTCACACTCTGACCTTGAACAGTGTTACCTGGTTCATCCATAGTCAACTCCTTCTCATTATTTTCTATTTCTATTTCTATGTCATATTTTGTTTTCTTTCAAAATCTTCCAAAATAACCTTTTTAAAAATAGCTTAGCCAAATTCAGTCTCTATTGATATCTTTCATACCATCCATTTATTTCTTTCATATAATTTACAATGATTTTAATTATATATTTCATTGAGTAGATTATATGTTTATTGACAGTTTCCTCTAGTTATAATGGATGGTTGTGGGATATTTTGTGTCCTACATGAAACAATTATTGACATACCATAGGTACTTAATATGTATTTGTAAAATTAACTGATTAGTTGATTTATGCCTAAATTGGATAATCCTCATTTGAGCCTGGGATCAAATATGAGATTGATGATATCTGATTGCATAAGTATCTAATAAAGATATGGAAAGAGATTAACTGGGAGGAAATGTGCTTTTTAAAAGGGTTCTGGGGGAAAAAGTCTTTAAAAAAAGAGTTCTAGTGCTTTTTCTAACAAGTAAAACTCAAGATGCAGTGAAGTAAGACTGATATTCATAAAAGTTTGCATAACATGGGATTAAGTATGAACTTCACAAAGTGATTGGTATAAGTTATAAATTATAGACTGTTTGAACAGTGAAGCCCTTTTATTAAATATCTTCTTTATTTTCCTCATGATTCTAAGTATAATTCATTCACCTTTAGGAAACATTAATGTACCCCTTTGTGTGGCCAATTTAACATGTGTACGTTCCTCAGCTCTTGAACAATAGTGCACATCATAAAGGGTTCTGTTGCATTTGTTTTTAAATTTAGCAAGCTCTTACCCCATAGGGTTTATTAAAAATTCTTCATAGCCTTTATTTATTCAATAGCAACAAGCTGATTACTAAATTTTCTATGGTTAATTATCTCTATCAGCCTAAAATGCTCTGCATTTTAATCACATTTTTGTTGATAAATAAAAAACATCAGATGTATTATGAAGTATAATATTTTAAGTTTGGTTTAATCTTGATTTTGTAATCAAGGAATTCACTTGAATGTTGTTAACCTTAAAAACTGAAAATTATTTTATTATCATTCCCTTGTTCTCTTAATTATATTTCAATTGCATTTGACAAAAATGATGGTTGGCTATTTGTGAACCAAGAAAAAATGTTAATTATTGTAATTAAGTAGGATGTTCATCATATAAAACTACCAGCCAGATTTTAATTATATCATTATTTCTTATCCTTAACTCAAAGTTTTTTCAAATTTCCAACCATATTTTTCAGGCAAAGTTTCTGAGATAAAATGTACACACAAAACAAGTGTATATGATTGATTTTAGTATCTTATTTTAAGATTTGTAGTCAATAACCTACTTCTACATACATTAACATATTTATTTAAAGAAAAACAAACAAACAAACAAAAGAAACAAAAAATAAACCTCTGGGTTATGGTCATATATTTTGAATCCTTTTCCAGATGAGACATATAAGGTTTGGAGAGAGAAAGAAAACTGTTAATATTTCTGATTACCCAGTTACTCTGTGGATTTTGCAAATGGCATACATATGTGTTTTTTTTTTTTTGCTTGGCTAGTGATCTTTCCAACACACTATTGCAGTTTATTATGCTGTTTGATGAGATAAGTCTAACAGTTTAGCTAGTTAAATGATGCATATACAAAGAATCAATACTATGAATGTGAATAGACACCAAAATTACAAGTCTTGTAAGTCTTGTAATCAAGGATCTATTGAATAGGGACATATAAAATTATAAAATCTGAAGACATATAAACAATCTATTGTCAGAATCTAAGAGAAATACTGTCTGTAAGAATAATGTTCTAGATTAAAAAATAACTAATAATGGATGACTCTATGATTTCTGGAAAACACATCAACTTTCAAACAAAAGGAAATAGGCAAGGAAATTTTTCTCCAATATCAGTCCCCTAAATGGGACCAAAGAGATCAAAACTTACATGTGACCTTCTATTACACAGATGCCCCCTTTGTAGTTGATCAAGATACTACTGTATCTGTTCGGTTGAGGTACCCCCCCTATAATATAACAAGATAAAGAAAAAAGGGACTTGTTAGGGGGTGTTATTTTGGACATATTTTAATTGGGGGACCTGCCTTACAAGTGAATCATTTTAGTCAGAGTCAGAGATGGGAAAACTGTAAGAGACCGTCATGTTCACAACTTAAGA
The DNA here is from genome assembly GCF_014754425.2 of Oryx dammah. Taxonomy (NCBI): domain Eukaryota; kingdom Metazoa; phylum Chordata; class Mammalia; order Artiodactyla; family Bovidae; genus Oryx; species Oryx dammah. The sequence goes on from NW_024070204.1 coordinate 24,894,655, forward strand.
AATTTGGCTAGTAAGGTGTTATTGGAATTTGGTATCACAAAGAGGGACAGTTTTTGTTTCTGTGTTCTTAAACACTCGAAACTGGACAAAAAGACTTTCAAGTTGGTGTGGCAAAATGACATAACGTGCAGCATAAAATTGGACTATACTAAGACTAAGGGAAATGCACACCATTTAATTAGCATAAGCACACACAACAACACTTTCACCTGAGGGAAAGAATAAAAAACAAAGAACAATAGTGGTCTATGAAAATGCAGGCAATCAGATAAAGAGAAGGCTTTCCATAGGAAAGAAAAATTATGCTCGTATAGAAGTTAAAAGTCACCAAACTCAACACTTCTCACAACCTGTGAGCCACTTGTTTTTCTCTTCTTGCTCTTTAAATTTCTGCTGTTACATTTTTAATTCACCAATAAAGAATGAGAAGCCCTAGGCCCTCACTGTCCATACTAGTAAAAGCAGAACTCCAGAACTATGCACGGGCTAGCTAACTTACTCTTGCTCTCTCTATCTCTGTATATGTTTGTGTGTGTGTGTGTATCTCTTTCTCCCTCAAATCCTCCTCCCCAGGAAATAGGTATGTGCACTCAGGCATGCCATGGGCTTTCCAAGAGTTGTGAGAATAAACCTTTGGGCTTTTTTCTTTTTTTCCCAAAGTTTTTTGATTTTTGGTGCTGAGAGTGTTTTACAATCATAAGAACTGTAAGGGATGATATAGCCATGACATTGCTTATCAGTAGGCTCAGACTGGCACAAAATGTAGGTGAATGTGTAACAAATTGGGATATACTCATATAATATTATTCAGGGGCAAAAAGAAATGAGCTATCAAGTCACTCGCACAAAATTGAGAAAACAGATGTCTTGTGATAAGTAAAATGTTAAAATGTAGCATTCAAGTTTGAAAATACTGAATCATTAAAACTGAATGACAGTCTGGAAAAGGCAAAACTACAGACACAATAGAAAAACCAGTGGTTGTGATGGTTTGGGAGGAAGATAATAAGGATGAATATGTGTACAAATGTGAACTTTTGAACAGTGAATTCTGTATGATACTACAACAGTAGCCTATGTGACATTATACATCTGTCAAAAACCCATGCAACTTTACTCAAATAATTAACTTTAATTTATGCACTTGAAAAAAATCACTTAGGAATTGAAAACAGCAGAGGTTGAATCCAAGAAGGAATGCAGGCTACTACAAGAGAATCTAACATTAAAATAGTATGAAACCACCTGAGTGAAGGGTGAGGGAAGGGAGAGAAAGGTGCTGCCCTAAACAACTTTGGGAATGAGTCTCTAAGACTAAATGGAAAGAAACCAAACATATGCATTGCCTTCTAGCCAATAAGGTTGTTTTTTCCAAGAATATAGGTTGAGAATTATGCTGCTCTACATATATACTGAAATTGAACAATTAAGTAATTGGATGGCAGATATTGGAAGTCACATTTCTCATTGCTGTTATGAGAATTTACAGATAAACAAGGAAACAAGTCCCTTGGACTTCAAGGAGATCAAACCAGTCAATTCAAAAGGAAATCAACCCTGAATGTTCACCAGAAGAACTGATCCTGAAGCTCTAATACTTTGGCCATGTGATGGGAAGAATCAACTCATTAGAAAAGCCCCTGATGCTGGGAAAGATCGACGGTAAAAGGAGGAGGGGGAGGCAGAGGATGAGATAGTTGGATAGCATCCCCAACTCAATGGATGTGAATTTGAGCAAACTCCTGGAGACAGTGAAAGACAGAGGAGTCCTGTGTGCTGTAGTCCATGGGGTCACAAAGAGTCAGTCATGACTTAGTGACTGAACAACAAAGGAAAGGAGGACAGCATGATCCATACGGCAACAAATTAGAACTGGAGGCATCAGTGAAAACTTATGTACTTTAATGTAATCACAGATGCTTATATATTGAAATATTTATAGATATGGGTTACACATATAAATTACATGTATATTTATTTACTTTACTAGTTGAGATGGCCTGCCAACAATACTATATAGTACCAATGAACTCACCTAGTATACCGATCTTAGTTTCTAATACCATTCCAAATTAAAGGGACTGGGGCTTCTTGGAGAAATGTCTGATTATAGAACTAGTCAAGGAAACACAAAAGATAAGCCTTTTGTAGTGCCAGTAAGTGAGTGGTAGTGTTAGTTGCTCAGTCCTGTCATACTTTTTGTGACCCCATGAACTATAACCCTGCCAAACTCCTCTGTCCATGGGTTTCTCCAGACAAGAATACTGGAGTGGGTAGCTATGCCCTTCTCCAGGGCATCTCCCTGACCCAGGACCTGAGTCTCCCACATTGCAAGTAGATTCTTTACTGTCTGAGCCACCAAGGAAGCCAGAAAGTGAGTCAGTGCTTAAAATAACACACACATGCATGTGTGTGTATATGCACACACACACACACACACACACACACACACACACACATACCTGAAACATTCAGTTCAGTCAGTTCAGTCTCTCAGTTGTGTCTGACTCTTTGTGACCCCATGGACTGCATGCAGCATGCCAGGCTTCCCATCCATCACCAACTCAAACTCATGTACTTTGAGTTGGTGATGCCATCCAACCATCTTATCCTCTGTCATCCCTTTTCTCTTCCTGCCTTTTCCCAGCATCAGGGTCTTTTCCAATGAGTCAATTATTTGCATCAGGTGGCCAAAGTATTGAAATTTCAGCTTCAGTATCAGTCTATCTGATAAATATTCAGGACTGATTTCCTTTAGGATTGACTGGTTTGATCTCCTTGCAGTCCAAGGGACTCTCAAGAGTCTTCTCCAACACTACAGTTCAAACATTACACCATTCCCAGTCAATTCCTTTAACCCTACCCATGCCATCTTCTGGGGCTTCCCTTGTGGCTTAGTGGTAAAAAAATTTGCCTGCTGTGAAGGAGAATGGAGTTCGATCCCTGGGTTGATATTATCCTCTGGAGAAGGATATGGCTACCAATTTCAGTATTCTTGCCTGGGAAATCCCTTGGACAGAGGAGCCTGGCAGGCAATAGTCCATGGGGGGGTCCACAAAACTGGACATGACTTAGCAACTAAGCAAAAACAACAACAAACCTTTTAAGTCCTTCACATTCATTCAGTATGCTGTTTCCTGAAAGTATCCTGACAGAACTGGGGAAAAGGTAAAAATGAACTAATTGTCTAAGAGCACAACTTACATGTAATATGAGATCATACATAAAGTCATCAAAAAATCCACTTAGTAATTCTTTCACCAAATATGTACAAAGTGCCTACTCTTTTTCTAGGCAATTTCTAGGTGAACAGAACTGCGGATTCCTTAAGGAGTTTCAGTTCAGTTCAGTTCATTCACTTAGTCATGTTGGAATGTTTGTGACCCCGCAGACTGCAGCCTGCCAGGCTTCCCTGTCCATAGCCAACTCTCAGAGCTTGCTCAAACTCATGTCCATCAAGTTGTTGATGGCATCCAACTATTTCATTTTCTGTTTTCCCCTTCTCCTCCTGCTTTCAATCTTTTCCAGCATCAGGGTCTTTCCCAATGAGTCAGTTCTTCTCATCAGGTGGAGTTTATATTCTAAGTTTATATTCTAAGAATATGTTCTACATATATAACATGAGCAAATGTGCTTATGACACATATCTGAAGAGGTTACTGAGATTATAAGTGATTTATTGAATAATATTTAATCAGGAAAATGAAATAAAATTCTATATTTCAAATTTTTAATCAGTGGATAAAGGTGTAAATGAATTTTCTACTGGTGGTTTCATGTTAGCTTCCAGTGTCAAAATGAACACCAGAACCTGACAGATGCAAGTTAATAAGTGTCTCACATGCACCAGCCTACATTAAGTATTTCTCATTTAAGAAAGAGCACAGTGTTAAAAAGTGTCCATGTTCAAAACTATATTTGATTTTACACAGCTTATCTCCCAAAGTAGCTCTAGAAAGCAATAGTTCACACCAAACTGCTGGCCAGCTTATGTCTTAGGGTAGAGCAGGAGATTCCAGGATCAAGTGGGTGGTAGGATATGCTTGGAAGTACAGAGGAGTGGAGGGAAAATTAAGTAGTTACGGAAGAACAAATTACAAAACAAATATGCAAAAAAAAATGTATTTACATTGACATTACAGATGTAGGCAGAAGAGTAGAATAAACAGCAATTGTGAAGAGGGATATGGGTTAATATCCTGAGTTTGTAACTTTTTACTAACATAGGGGAATTTATTAACTAGTCTTTATTTTCATCATATCTATAATAGGAATCATAAGTCTATCTTAACAGAAGGTGTAAAATCATGTGCATAAAAAAACCTTGAAATATAGTCGATCTGTGTTAATTAAACTCTTTCTTTCATTCAAACTGACCTATTGATTAGGTCACTATATGATTATATTACATTAATATGCAATAAAAGAGTATGCATTTGTCTAGAAAACTTAAAATATGAGGTTTGAGAGGGTCATTGTAAACTATCACATTAACTATTTTACAGGCATAAGCACATCCATGGTTTATTATAAGTGCTAATCTGGAATCTACAGAGGTAAATTCTATTGTGTTCCATGCAGATCTCATTGACCATACCAATCTACTTACCAGCCAGCTGCTGTGAGGTCTGGCTACTAACTGCCTACTGTTGCTCCCTTCTGAGAATTCTTCTGGACTGATGAGGACTATCAAGCTAGGAAGTTGTCTTCTTTCTTTCTCTCTCTTGTTTGTTCCCTCCTTATAGTTTCCTCCTGAGAAGCACATTTTCAATTCAACACCCATACCCAAATCCAAGTCTCAGTTCCAAGACTGATTCTAAGGAGCTACCTACACAATTGGTCTGAATGAGCCTTTAGCATGTTAGAAGTAATCCATTCACCTATTCTTCAAATATTGACTGGTGCCTACTGTTGCCAGGCATACAGCATGATTCAGGTGCTTGTGATGCAAACAAAAACATATAGAAAGTGACAAACACTATCCAATAAACACAATGAATGTGAATAACATATAGTAGATAGAAGGCATTCAGAACTACTGAAATAAAGAGCAATACAGTGGGATAAGAATATAGAGGCTGGGCAAGGGAAGGGAAGTGACATTCCAGGTTGGTCTTATTAAGAAATCATTATTTGAGTAAATATTTGAAGAAATGGAAAACATCCAATTAGATATGTGGGAGATGTTCTTTCAATCATACACATACATGTACATGCTAAGTCGCTTCAGTCGTGTCCGACTCTTTGCAACCCATGGACTGTAGCCTACTAGGATCCTCTGTTCATGGGATTCTTCAGGCAAGAATACCAGAGTGGGTTGCCATTTCATACTCCAGGGGATCTTTCTGACTCAGGATGAAACCCGCATCTCTTATGTCTCCTGCATTAACAGGCAGGTTCTTTACAACTAGAGCCACCAGGGAAGCCCAATCATAGTAATAGCCAAATCAAAGGTCCTATAGCAATTTTGTTATTACTCAGTCGCTCAGTCATGTCCAACTTTTTGTGACCCCATGGACTACAGCACCCAGGCTTCCATATCTTTCACTATCTTCCAGAGTTTGCTCAAATTCACGTCCATTTTGTTGATGATGCCATCCAACAATCTCATCCTCTGTCATTCCTTTCTCCTCCTGCCCTCAGTCTTTCCCAGCATCAGGGTCTTTTCCAATGAGTTGGCAATAGTGTGCCTGGTTTGTTTCAGCTGTGTCTATCTGAGAGAAATAAGGGGGGAGAGTATAGAAGAAGAGGACAGAGAAACTGAGTGTGGGTGGAGGGAGGTTCTTGTAGCCCAGAGAGGAAAGCATATGAAGGAGAGGGTAATGACATCAAGCAACGTGATCAAAAATATGGGGACTGGAAGCTGTCCATTGAATTGAAATCACAATCTTCACTATACAATTAATATTTTGCAATGCATTTATTGGTAAATGCAGATTACGTTTTACCTGGATTATTCAAATGGTCTCTAAATATGAAAAAAATTCAAGTGGTCTAGCTTTTAATTACTAGAAGGTGCTACAATCTTTCTTCCTGGTGAATATATTTGCAAATGTCCAAATACCTGCAATGATTTTATGTTTCTGTAGAGTCAACCTTGAAAACTGTTCAAATGTTAAGACTCAGACTGTAACAGGTCTCATTATTTGAGGACATGGCCTCTGAAGCACAAATGCCTGGTTTCAAGTTCTAGCTAGGTGATCCTGAATGTGTTATTTAGTCATTAGTTCCCTGGTTGCCCTAGTTTGAAAGTTGTATTATCATTTTTTTAGTGTTTTGTGTTACATTAGTTGATACACATAAATTAAATGGAATAGTGCCTCACTACTATTTTGAATGGGCTAGTTAAAACAATGATAACATTATAGTAAAATAACAATATGTACCTCACATACACACAGCATTTTATCATTGGTCAGTTAGTGAAGGTTGTTCTACCTCAATTTTATCAGAATTTCAGGCTGAAGGAGACCAGCTCCAATCTCTGATTCCACTTTTGCCAAGGTAGGAAAAAAGTAACTTTGCATTCAGTCTCTTAAAATCTCCACCTAGTATTGGCACACATCAATTCCATTTACTTATCATTGACCAAATCAGGTTACTTTGTCTAACTTCAAAGGTATTGGTGAAGTGCCTTCCTATAGAACACTCAGAAATATTTGGTAAGTAACAAGGATAATCATTATGATTAAAGCCCTAGCTACCAAATGTAAGGCTGATTCTTCCTTCTGGAGAAAAAATATACAAAAATACAGCTTATGGGTCATATATTGACTTGTCATCAAGTTCAAATTGAGGGAGACAGTTTGTACACCAAGTCCAGATGAAATGTCTCATGACCCAAGACCTATGAACTAAAATATGATATCTGTTCCTCACACATGCAATAAATAGTGGTGACACAGGGGCAATACAAACATAATAAATGTTTGTTTGTTTGTTTGTTTGTTTCTTCTGAAAGCCGTGGCAGTTTTGATTTCATGTTTGCAGGTCCTACTATCCTGGCAGTGGGAGAATCAGGCCATTATTAGACAGTATTCTTCAGGTCTGATTCCTGAGATCATATCCCTTGTACACTGTTCTTTGCAGCTCTTCACCTTCCAGAATTCTTTCATATCCATTGACCTCACTGACCACATCTTAAGAAAACTGCATGGACCTTGAAAGTTTAAAAAAACTCTTAGTGAGCTTATGGACCATGGGGATTGATAGTCCAAAGATAATTTTAACAATGAGATCTGGGTTTTTTGGCCTGGGTTGTTGGTTTGGGGGCAGTACAACTCTTAAAAACTAAATGTTCTTTTTCTATTTGGCTCCATTCAATTTCATGTGCCAAGAGACACTCCATAGGGTATTTTCTGTTTATACACAATTAGATTTTCTATACTTATTTATTATTTTTACTGTTCCACATGTCTTGTTATTTGTCTACTTGATTTTAGTTTGTTTAATCTTGTTGGGTTTTACAGGACAAGCCACAGTCTTAGTGTCTTTAACATGAAAAATTTTGTCCAAGTAAAATGATTTATTGGGAATCAAACACTTAATTGGTTCCTGAATCTTTTGCTGTAGAGTCAAGCCACACAAAATGTCTTTTCTCTTGCTCTCTGTACATCCTCAGCTAGACCAATGCCTGTTTCACTTACATCGCACTCACATGACTGACCTTCTTACATACTCCAGGGCCCAGATAATGAATGTTGGTTCTAGCTTTAGATCATAACATCTCCACCATGATAGACTACTAAATGAGTGATGAGGGGCATGCCTCTCTTTTGGTTTCGCTGGTAACCAATGAGCCAAACTGCCCTCAACTCCTCCTATAACTGGCAATCTCCCCTTTCCACTCTGGTGTGAAGACTGCCATCATGTCCTCCCCTCCGTCTGCCACATATGGTGGGCTGGCTGTGGCATCAGGACCTTGGTTCAGGTATATAAGATCCCTCATCCATTAAATGACTGATATCTCTGATGCTGCCTCTGGGCTTTCTTTGGTGTTAAAGCTGGGCAAGTACAGGCCTTGTAGGTTTGTAGGGTACAGCCCAACACTTGCTTATATAATTCATTCAGAAGTTTAAAAAATAGATGTATGACCATTCTCTTGATTTGCTTTGCTATAAAAGTTTTAATCAGCCATTTTCACACAAAATATTATTTCTCTTTTATGAAAGAGCATAAGAAGTTTGCATCTTCTTCTCAACCTGCCATTACTCCATTCATGCCATCTCCTTTTCCTGCAAACAAACTGGCATTGAAAAGTAAAAGTTGCTCAGTTGTGCCTGACTCTTTGCCACTCCATTAGTCTATGGAATTCTCTAGGCCAGAATACTGGAGTAGGTAGTCTTTCCCCTCTCCAGGGGTTCTTCCTAACCCAGGGTTTGAACCCAGGTCTCCAGTGTTGCAGGCAGATTCTTTGCCAGCTGAGCCACAAGGGAAGCAATAGCTCTCTGAATTTATCTGTTTTTTATAGTACTTGGCTGACACAGCCATAATGACAGGTACAGTCTACTGATACTCTGTTTTTCCACATTTCCACTCAGGCTACAAGCTCACTGGGCCCAGAATCTACCTTCTAAGTTATCACAGGTGATAGTTTTGCCAAATATTACACCCCTGTATGGAATGAATTTCCACATTTTGAGACTCTGACAAGGCCTTCTTGACTGCTGAATGGCCAAGCTTTAAGTCAGTGTTACAAATTGCATGGGTTATTGTTGATGATGATGTTGTTGGGACAGCATATGAGTTCTAGCAAATATTTATTAACCAGTCACATTGTTCAGTGGTGACTTGGAAACAGATGCTTATTCTTGCTCAAGATATACAACACTGTGGTTTTCCTGGGAGGCTGTGATAAACCTTGTCACCAGGAACCCAAAGCAAAAGACGTCCCATCTCCATGCCCCCAGGATTACCAAGAGAAGGAAGAAGAAATATAGGGCCTCTCAGGCTGGCCCCTAAGCTGTCCACGCAGAAGAGGAACATTCACTTGCACTCATATTTTAATGTGCAAAACAAATTCCATGGTTATATTTAAATTCAGAGGTTAGGAAGGAGGACAGTCTAACAATGTATTTGGGAGAAAGAAATCCAGAAATATTTGGTCAACAGTCTGGATGATTGTTCATGAGAGTGCTTGTTACGTGTTGCATTGTGTTCACCAAAAAGATATATTCAAGTCCTCACCTCTGGCACCTGTGGATGTGAATTTATTTGGAAATTGGCTCTGTGAAGATGTAATCGAATTAAGATGGAGTCATTCTGAATTAGTGTGGGCCTTAATCCATCACGACTGGATTATAAGAAGAAAAGAGACTAATGTAGAGAAAAAAGGGCCCTGGAAAGGCAGATATAAATACTGGAATTGTGCTGCCACAAAACAGCCTACCAGAAGCTGGAAGAGATAAAGAAGTATGCTCCACTAGAGTTTATGGAGAGAGTAGAGAACTAAAAATACCCTGACTTCAGATAGCTAAGTTTCATAATTGTAAAATAATAAATTTCAGTTTTTTTTAAGCTACCCAGTTTATCGTGCTTTGTTACAACAGCCCTAGGAAACTAATACAGTGCTAACTAAATATTAATATTTATTACCAATTTGTAAGATTTTCTTCACTGTATCTGGTAAAGGTAAGAGATTTCTTTTTGATGCTTCAGTATCAATGAGAATATAATATTCAGTGAAGGGAGTTAACATAAAGCATTTTTAGGACCATAAATTGGAATTGTTTCAGAAAGCTATGCTTACCTACTAGCTATCAGAGTGTAACTTTAGGTAAGACACTAACTTCTCTCTGCATCTTAGTTTCTTAATTTGTAAAGCTTAATACTCATGAACTTGTTGCTAATTCTCATAAAAAGCTTAGAAAAATGTTCAATTAAGTTTAGCTATCTTTAAATTACATATGACTCTCTTTTTAAGACTATTATTCAAAACCAGAACAGGCTTTTGCTGTCTTTATATTAAATTATCTTGCACAGAGAAGAGGAGATTAGAGGTATATGTTGATGGATTAAATACTTTAATAGACTTAAAATGCTTAATATTTAGTATATGGAATTACTTAGAGTATATCTTAATTTCTTTTATATTTCAAACTGAAAATATAGTGTGATATTATGGAAGAAAATTATATGAGGTACTCTGATATCATTAAAATATAAAATCATATATGAAACATGGCAAATTGCATTTAAGCAATTTTTATTAAAATCTATTATTTTAAGAACATATACACAATGTCTTTTTTCAGCCCATATGAATGAAAATACCAGGAAATTTCATTTATATTCTTGAAATGTACTATGAATTAATCTCTATCAGATCAACAATAAAGATTTCTTGGCATTGATGCCAATTTAAATGTTACTATAGCAATCACCATGGTAATGTTTTCAATTAGTGTTCACAGTTACAGCATAACATGAGTCTAATGTACCACTTGGCAGGTTCATAATGGATCTACAGATTATTTAATTTTACCGGTCAATAAAATCTAAACAGGCCAAAAAAAAAAAAAAAAGAAAGAAAGAAAAAAGCATCGACCATGTACTATCCCTCATTTTTAACTTTCAAATACTCACCAAACTTTACAAATAATCTACTGTAAAAACACATTAGCATTGTTCCCTTGCAAACTACCTATTCAAACACAATAAAGTTACTAATAAATTGCTTCATATGTCATTAACAGACACTGATATTAAAAATCCAGTGTTTATTTCATCTGGAAAGTTCATCTGAAAATAAACTCACATATGATAGGTAAGTCATTATTATGAAATCTTATGGAGGGAAGGAAAATGAAGATAATAGTGTTATTTATTATTGTTATATCTAGCATTTATGAAACACATCTTATACCCCAGGCACTGTTGTAAGTGCCTCACAGTTTTGGTAATGCGTCTGTTCAGTTCACAAACAGTTCATTATCCCAATTCTAGTCCACTGGGGTTGTGTTGCAATGCCATCTTGAAGTTCTTTATAGCTATTTAGCCACTGCAGTTTGAGTGGAGGTGATCTCTGTTCTTTCTGGAAGAAAATTTATGAACTGCTAAATAATCCCGCTACTATGTTTTTCCCTTTGCCATACTTTCCACTAGGACTTTCCACTAGGACCCAAGGAGCTCCCTGACATCCCCACTAGGCAAGCTATAAACAGGGGAAGAAAAAATTAAATTTTTGTTTAAGCTCTCCGAACACCTTAGTCCTTTAGGACTAATGAATCGATCTTAAATTACATAACAGTCTCAAAATCTGCTTGATGAAGTGCTATATTCCTATTTTACACACAAAAAAAATGAAAGTTTAGACTGTTTAAATAAATTGCCCAAGAAAAACATCCATTAGGTGATAAGGGAGAAAATTAAAATCAGCTCTGAGAGCTGACAGCTGGTATCTGCTCTGGCAACTAAGAAAAGGTTGTAGTTTCTTCTGCTGAGCACAAACAATTTAGCAGAATACCATCACTAGATAAGCTCCCTCTATGAATGAACAAGACAAAATTCTCAGGCACTAGGCACCCTCAAAATGACCAAATATCTTCCTCTCTTAGTTACTATGTCTTTATCAAAAACAGCTTCAAACTGTTTTCCCAGGTACCATATAGAAAGTAACATACATGTACAGAATTACCTCAATTTCCTGGTATTACCTAAACTAGTGTTGATCCCTGCTTTTATCAACACAGTCCAAATGCCCCAGCATAATCCCAAACTCTATGACAGGCTTATCTTAACTCCCTCTGCCCAAAATATCTCCAATTTCCCCATGATAGCACTATACCTTGTTGCAGGAAGTTAATATGCCAAATTTTGACTAAAACCGTTTTCCTGGCTGTCCTTTAGGCATTGTACTTTTCAGTGAGAATCGAGGTTTATACCTGGGGAGTCTGGTTCTATTGTCCACCACACAACAACTATGCTGTCATTGAAACAGTGCAGTATGAATTTTGAGACTCAATGAGGTTAATTAGGTTAGTTCCTTTCTTAATGTAATTCCATGATAGATAGTTTTTACTTTGAATAAATCAAAGGGTAAGATTAAAACAATATCACTGTCAAAGAACAATGCAGTAAAACTGGCACAAATATGACATTTTGGGGTATGTGTGTATGAGTGCATGTGTGTGTATACACGCATATGAATTTATAAGGAAGGTTGTTAAAGAATAGACTCAGTTCTTACCTCAGTGCCCAACCTCAAGGGCAGAAGGCTGAATAAATTATACTCTCAGCTCATGGACTGTAATTATTATCAGATCATACAAGGACCTTCTCTTGTTTCTTGATTTATTTTTTCTATTATTCCCATCTGCCATTCTCACCTCCCCCAGTTTTCTTAAGGATTTTTCAATAAATAATATAACCCGGGAATCAAAGTGTTTTATAACAAAATTAATTAACCTCATCATGTACCCTGAGATTAGTGTAGAATCATGGTCTGATTTGGAGGAAGAATAATGGACCAAGAGTTCAAGTGACTCAATGCACTAAGTCTGTACAATAAGGAACGGGATGTTAGGGAACAGCTAACTATAACAGACAACTTCAACATGTTATCTTTCACTCTACACATATTGCACATAATTAGATCTCATTTTTAAGGCACTGTAACATTAAAAATGCTAAAAATTTAGTTAGAAATACTGCACAGCCAATGAAGTTAATAAAGCTTTGAAATATTTCTTAATCCACTGAATCCCAAGCAGAGAATATTTACTATTTTCAGTTTAAATTATCATTCATGCTATATCACTTCAGTCTCACTATTAATCTTTATTAGGCTATCTTTTCTTTGCTATAAGAGAAACTCCAAGAAGTAAAAATTAAGTCAGAAATACCTTCTAAAGTCAGGCCCTATTGAGCTTGCTAGTCCTCCGGCTATGGATCCTTCTCTGTAAGAAACTAGTTTAAGTAACATATATGATAAGATCAATTTATTTTTAGTTTTTTCTCTATATATTTGCCAAAGGAATATATGCCTGCTGCTTAAATAGTGTCTTTAAGTATCAGAGATATGAAATAATAAATATAATATATTCGGTTCAGTTCAGTTGCTCAGTCATGTCCAATTCTTTGCAACCCCATGGACTGCAGCATCAGCCCTTGCTGTCTATCACCAACTCCCGGAGTTGACCCAAACTCATGTCCATTGAGTTGGTGATGCCATCCAACTATCTCATCCTCTGTCATCCCCTTCTCCTCCCACCTTCAATCTTTCCCAGCATAAGGGTCTTTTCAAAAGAGTCAGTTCTTCGCATCAGGTGGCCAAAGTATTGGAGTTTCAGCTTCAGCATCAGTCCTTCCAATGAATATTCAGGGCTGATTTCCTTTAGGATAGACTGCTTGGATCTCCTTGCTGTGCAAGGGACTCTCAGGAGACTTCTCCAACATATTAACTAAAGCCAAGATGTCCTCAAATATTTACCTCTTAGGAAGATACTTATTACTAGATATAAATTCTAATATATGCTCTGGCTTCTTGAGCATTAATAGTGATTCCCAGAATTAATTCATGTTTCCATTGCATAGTCTTATAACTACATACTCTGCCAAACACTTAACACAGCTGTCTTTTTTATTAGGATTTTGCTTATTAAGCGTATGAGGATCACCTGTGCCAACACTGAAACTCAGAACATCCAGTATATCATTATTTCCTAATAATAACTTGGAGAACAACTACTTCTAGTCCATGATTTTGTCATCTTAATCTAATGAGACATCATCATCATCATCAGAACTAATGTAATTACATAAATTGGAGGACTGAATAAAGACAAATTCAATGTGTACTAACATATCTTTGTATTAGTGAGATAGTCTATCCTTTTATACATATTTTATAGGTTTTGAACAGTTTATTATTTTCCTTAATTGAACCATCTTTAGATACGGGAACATTTAAATAAATCTATAACATAGAGTACTGATATTTGATTAGCCACTATTCATAAACTTTATCTTGTATTTTTCCAGAACACTGGTGGGATATCAGGTATGGGTTTTGACCATGCACTCGAAACCCATTTCTGTTAATACAACACAGATCTGAAATCAATAGACTAGTAGATAGAGAAATGAGATGTAGTTGAGAAGGACTGTCATTCAATGAATATATATATATATATATATATATATATATATGTACTTATCACAAAATGCTACTGTGTGTATACAAGTAGGGGATATGTACACAAAAAGGTAAAACATTGTGCACTTTAGAGTCTACCATCATTTCAGAAAAGGAATTCATTTGGCAAATAAACTTAAAACATATATGATATTTATCTTATAAGATAAGAATGCTTATCTAAGTTTAGCTATTTGTGAACTTTGAGTTTTTCAATGTTTGTGGTAAAAAATCTGAGGATTTGATTCTATCTGTTATAGGAAAAAACTTTAGAATGCTTGGCCACATAATTTTCCCGAGTTGTTTTAGGTCTCTAAGTCATATCTCGTTCTTTGTGACCCGATGGACTGTAGCATGCTAGGGTTCCCTGTCCTTCACTATCTCCCAGAGTTTGCTCAAACTCATATTCATTGAGTCAGTGATACTATCTAACAATCTCATCCTCTGGCATTCCCTTATCCTTTTACCTTCATCATTCTCAGCATCACTACAAACAAAGCTAGTGGAGGTGATGGAGTGCCAGTTGAGATATTTCAAATCCTAAAAGATGATGCTGTGAAAATGCTGTATTCAGTATGCCAGCAAATTTGTAAAATCAGCAGTGGCCACAAGACGAGAGAAGGTCAGTTTTCATTCCAATCCCAAAGAAAGGCAATGCCAAAGAATGGTCAAACTATCACACAATCACACCCATCTCACATGCTAGTAAAGTAATGCTCAAAATTCTCCAAGCCAGGCTTCAACAGTATGTGAACCATGAATTGCAGATGTTCAAGGTGGTTTTAGAAAAGGCAGAGGAACCAGAGATCAAATTGCCAACATCCGCTGGATCATTGAAAAAGCAAGAGAGTTCCACAAAAACATCTATATCTGCTTTATTGACTGTGCCAAAGACTTTGACTATGTGGATCACAATAAACTGTGAAAAATTCTGAGATGAAAACAACAGACCACCTGACCTGCCTCTTGAAAAACCTGTATGCAGGTCAGGAAGCAACAGTTAGAACTGGACATGGAACAACAGACTGGTTGCAAATAGAAAAACGAGTACATTAAGGCTGGACATTGTCACCCTGCTTATTGAACTTATATGCAGAGTGCATCATGAGAAATGTTGAGCTGGATGAAGCAAAAGCTGGAATCAAGATTGCCAGGACAAATATCAGTAACCTCAAATATGCAGATGACTCCAGCCTTATGGCAGAAAGCGAAGAACATATAAAGAGCCTCTTGATGAAAGTGAGAAAGAAGAGTGAGAAAGTTGGCTTAAAGCTCAGCATTCAGAAAACTACAATCATGGCATCCGGTCCAATCACTTCATGGCAAATAGATGGGGAAACAGTGGAAACAGTGGAAGACTTTATTATTTTGGGCTCCAAAATCAATGCAAGTGGTGACTGCACCCATGAAATTAAAAGACACCTACTCCTTGGAAGAAAAATTATGACCAACCTAGACAGCATATTAAAAAGCAGAGACATTACTTTGCCAACAAAGGTCCATCTAATCAAGACTATGGTTTTTCCAGTAGTCTTGTATGAATGTGAGAATTGGACTATAAAGAAAGCTGAGCACTGAACAATTGATGCTTTTGAACTGTGGTGTTGGAGAAGACTCTTGAGAGTTCCTTGGACTTCAACGAGATCCAACAAGTCCATCCTAAAAGGAAATCAGTCCTGAGTGTTCATTGGAAGGACTGATGTTGAAGCTGAAACTCCAATCCTATGACCACCTGATGCGAAGAGCTGACTCAGTGGAAAAGACCATTATGCTGGAAAGATTGAAGGCGGGAGGAGAAGGGGACGACAGAGGATGAGATGGTTGGATGACATCACCAACTCAATGGATAGGAGTTTGATGAAATTCTGCGAGTTGATGTTGGACAGAGAGACTTAGTGTGCTCCTGTCCATGGGGTTGCAAAGAGTCAAACAAGACTGAGCAACTGAACTGAACTGAACTTCTCAGCATCAGGGTCTTTTTCAATGAGTCTGATTTTCACATCATGAGGCCAGAGTACTAGAGCTTCAGCTTCAGCTTCAGCATCAGCCCTTCCATTGAGTATTCAGGGTTGATTTCCTTTAAGGTTGACTGGTTTGATCTCCTGGCTGTCCAAGAGACTCTCAAGAATATTTTCCAGCACCACAATTTCAAAAGCATAAATTCTTTGGAACTCAGTCTTCTTTATGGTCGAAATAGCACATCCATACATGACTACTGAAAAAAAACACACCCTTGACTATATAGACCTTTGTCAGCAAAGTGATGCTGACATCACTGTCTAGGTTTGTCATAGTTTTCCTTCCAAGGAGCAAGCATTTTTTTAAAATTTCATGGCTGCAGTCACCATCTCCAGTGATTTTGGAGCCCCCCAAAATAAAATCTGTCACTGTTCCCTATTTTTCCCCTTCAATTTGCCTTGAAGTGATGGGACCAGATGCCATGATCTTTGTGAAAGCTGAATTCTCAGCAAGATTTTTTATTTTTTTGATTTTTTTAAAATTTATTTATTTATTTTTTATTTTACTTTACAATTCTGTATTGGTTTTGCCATACATTGACATGAATCCACCACAGGATTTTTTTAAATTTTATTTTTTATTGAAGGATAATTCCTTTACAGGATTGTGATTTTTTTCAGTCACATCTCAACATGAATCTGCCATGTGTATGCTTAGTTGCTCAGTCATGCCCAACTCTTTGTGACCCATGGACTATATAGCCCACCAGGCTCCTTTTTCCATGGGTATTCTCCAGGCAAGAATACTGGATTGCCATGCCCTCCTCCAGGGGTATTAGCCATAGATATACATATATCCCCTCCCTTTTGAAACTCCTTCTCATGTCCCTCCTCATCCCACCCCTCTAGATAGATTCAGAGCCCCTGTTTGAGTTTCCTGAGCCAAACAGCAAATTCCTGTTGGCTATCTATTTTGCATATGGTAATGTGAGTTTCCAGGTTACTCTTTCCATAAAACTCACCCTCTCTTCCCTTCTCCCTATGTACATAAGTCTGTTCTCTATGTCTGTTTCTCCACTGTTGCCCTGTAAATAAATTCTTCAGCACCATTTTTCTAGATTCCTTATATGTGCGTTAGAATACGATATTTATCTTTCTTTTTCTGATTTACTTCACTCTTTGTAATAGGTTCTAGGTTCATCCACCTTATTAGCACTGACTCAAATGTGTTCCTTTTATGGCTGAGCAATATTCCATTGTGTATATGTACCATAATTCTTTATCTCTTCATCTGTCAATGGACATCTAGGTTGCTTCCATGTTCTAGCTATTGTAAATAGTGCTCAATGAACAATGGGATACATATGTCTTTTTCAAGTTTGGTTTCCTCATGGTATATGCCTAGGAGTGGGATTGCTGGGTAATATGGTAGTTTTATTCCTATTTTTCTAAGGAATTTCCATACCACCTTCCATAGTGGCTGTATCAATTTACATTCCTACCAACAGTGTAAGACCACTCCCTTTTCTCCACACCCTCTCCAGCATTTATTTTTTGTAGACTTTTTGTTGATAGCCATTCTGACAGGTGTGAGGTGATATCTCATTGTAATTTTGATGTACATTTCTCTAGTAATGAGCAATGTTGAGCATCTTTTCATGTGTTTGTTAGCCATCTGTATATCTTATGTGGATAAATGTCTGTTTCGGTATTTGCCCACTTTTTGATTGGGTTGTTTGTTTTTCTGGTATTGAGTTATATGAGCTGCTTGTATATTTTGGAAATTAATCCTTTGTCAGTTATTTCATTTGCTATTATTTTCTTCCATCTGAGGGTCTTTCCACCTTGCCTATAGTTTCCTTTGCTGTGCAAAAGCTTTTAAGTTTAATCAGGTTCCACTTGTTTACTTTTATTTTTATTTTCATTACTCTATAGACTTCCCTGGTGGCTCAGATGGTAAAGCATTTGTCTACAATGCAGGAGACCTGGGTTCGATCCCGGGGTGGGGAAGATCTCCTGCAGAAGGAAATGGCAACCCACTCCACTATTCTTGCCTGGAAAATCCCATGGATGGAGGAGTCTGATAGGGTACAGTCCATGAGGTCACAAAGAGTTGGACATGACTGAGCGACGTCACTTACTTACTTACTCTATAGGAGGTGGGTCATAGAGGATCTTGCTTTGATTTAGGTCATTGAATGTTCTGCTTATGTTTTCCTCTAAGAGTTTTGTACTTTCTTGTCTTAACATTTAGGTCTTTAATCCATTTTGAGTTTATCTTTGTATATGGTATTAGGAAGTGTTCAGATTTCATTCTTTTACATGTAGCTGTCCAGTTTCCCCAGAATTGTTTATTGAAGAGGCTGCCTTTGTCCTATTGTATATTCTTGCCTCCTTTGTCAAAAATAAGTTACCAATAGGTGCATGGGTTTATTTCTGGGCTTTCTATCTTGTTCCATTGTTCTATATTTCTTGTTTTTGTGCCAGTACTATACTGTCTTGATGACTGTAGCTTGTAGTGTAATCTGAAGTCAGGAAGGTTGATTCTTCCAGCTCCATCCTTCTTTCTCAAGACTGCTTTGGCTATTCAGAGTCTTTTGTGTTTCCATATGAATTATGAAAAATTTTTTCTAGTTCCGTGAAAAATGCCATTGGTAATTTGTAATGATTGCATTGAATTTGTAGATTGTGTTTTGTAATTGAGTCATTTTCACAATATTGATTTTTCCTACTCAGGAACATGGAATATCTCTCCCTCTGTTCAGGTCATCTTTGATTTTTTTTCATTAGTGTCTCATAATTTTCTGTGTAGAGTTCTTTTGTCTCCTTAGATAAGTTTATTCCTAGATATATAATTCTTTTTGTTGTGATGGTGAATGGGATTGATTCCTTAATTTCTCTTTTTGATTTTCCATTGTTAGTATATAGAAATGCAAGTGATTTCTGAGTATTGATTTGTATCCCGCACTTTGCTAAATTCACTGATTAGCTCTAATAATTTTCTGATACTATCTTTAGGGTTTTCTACATAAAGTATTATGTCATCTGAGAACAGTGAGAGCTTTACTTCTTTTCTGATCTGGATTCCTTTTATTTATTTTTTTTCTCTGATTGCTGTAGGTAGGACTTTCAGACTATGTTGAATAATAGTGGCAAAGTGGATACACTTGTCTTGTTCCTGATCTTAGGAAAATGCTTTCAGTTTTTCACCACTGAGAATGTTTGCTGTAGGCTTATCATATATGGCCCATACTATGTTAAGGTAGGTTCTTTCTATGCCCATTTTTTGAAGAGTTTTAATCATAAATGTGTACTGGATTTTGTCAAAGGCTTTTTCTGCATCTATTGAGAGTATCATATGGTTTTTAATCTTTCAATTTGTTAATATGGTGTATCACATTAATTGATTTGTGTATATTGAAGAATTCTTGCTTCCCTGGAATAAACCCATCTTGATCATGATGCATGAGCTTTTTGACATGTTGCTGGATTCTGTTTGCCAAAATTTTGTTGAGGATTTTGTCACCTATGTTCATCAGTGATACTAGCCTGTAGTTTTCTTTTTTTGTGTTGCCTTTGTCTGGCTTTGGTATCAGGGTGATGGTGTCCTCGTAGAATGAGTTTGGAAGTGTTCCTTCCTCTGCAATTTTTGGAAAGATTTCTAGAAGGATGGGCATTACCTCTTCTCTAAATGTTTGATAGAATTCTCCTGTGAAGTCATCTGGTCCTGGGCTTTTGTTTTATGGGAGATTTTCTTTAAATCACAGCTTCAATTTCAGTGCCTGTAATTGGGTTGTTCATAATTTATATTTCTTCCTGGTTCAGTCTTGGAAGATTGATCTTTTCTAAGAATCTGTCCATTTCTTCCAGGTTATCTATTTTATTGACATATAGTTGTTCATAATAATAGTCTCTTATAATCCTTTTTATTTCTGTGTTGTCTGTTGTAAACTCTCCTTTTTCATTTCTAATTTTGTTGATTTGATTCTTTTCTCTTTTTTCTTGATGAATCTGGCTAAAGGTTTGTCAATTTGGTTTATTTTCTCAAAGAACCAGTTTTTAGTTTACTATTGTTTCTTTCTTTTTCATTTATCTGCTCAGATCTTTATGATTTCTTTCCTTCTACCAATTTTGGGGGGTTTGTTCTTTTTCCAGTTGTTTTAGGTGTATAGATTGTCTATGTTTTTCTTGTTTCTTGAGTTAGGATTGTATTGCTATAAACTTCTCTCTTCCCACCACGATCTCCTCCCTCACATCCCCTCAATCCATCTCTCTGCAGTAGCAGAAGCCCTTGCCCTGGGATGGCTCCAGAATCCCTAAACTCCAGCATCCAGTTTCTGCGCCTTCCAGGTAGGCATCCCTGTCCAGGGTATGTATGGCTGCGGCAAGGACTGTCTGATTCTCATTCCATTTAGCCTGCCACAGATCAGCTGTTTCACATTCAGCTTTAAGTGTTTCCCCTCTGACTCAGACAATTGCCCTGATGTGGGGATCTGACCCCTGCTTCAATTCCCTGACCTGCTGAGGGCAGATCCATTCTTACTAACACTCCTGTTTTTCCCCTGGTTCCTTTGAATCCTACCGAGTTTTGCGTAGTTCTATATATTCTTTTCCATTGGTCAGGTACTCCTGTCCACTCTCAGTTGGTGTTCTGCATGCACTTCTGTGTCTGAATGTGTATTCCTGATGTATCCTTGGAGAGAGATCCACATCCACCAACTTCTCCGCCATCTTGTTCTCTCTCAGCAAGTATTCAACCTCATTAAGAGGCTCTTTAGTACCTCTTCACCTCTGCCATTTGAGTGATATCACCTGCATATCTGAGATTGTTGATATTTCTCTTTGCATTCTGAAATCCAAGAGTAACTTAAATCCATTGTGGAAATCACTTATGAGTTAAAATTCTATTTTTTTTTTTTTCAATTAGCTGTCAAAAAATGTTTTTAAGAACCTAAACTTAGGATATGCTAACTTTTTATTTATGGAGTTTTGGTGAAATTAAGAGAAAATTAAGGAAGCATAAAGTTACAAAAATACATCATACCTTAATCCATAGAGAAGAGAGACATATTTTTATTCATTGAAATTAATCCTTGATTGTTTTCCAAAGGGTTGAATGAAGATCATTTGGAGTTTCAGTGCCAGAGTGTTATCAAGTTCTGTCATTAATTTCTTCTCTTTGTTTCCTTCAACATGATGAGCTTCAAGCTTAATAAATATAGGAACTCATTTATAAACTGTTATTATCTTTTTTCTATTCTTTATTCTTTGATTTCTGACATACATGTGTCAAAGTGCTTTTATTAAAATATTTTTCTGCCAAATATTACCTTTATCATAATACACACATTCTTTTTAGGTATATTTCATCAAGACTCATAAAGGAATACATATGAAAAACTATTATGGGTCTCTCATACAGAAATAAATTGGGCCTCAGAAGGATCAAATCATTCCTCTAGGACTGGAGTTAGAGCATGACTGGGTTGGAATATGAAACCATATGATATCATTTCCAAGTACATTTTTGTAAATAAAGTTTCATTTACTTGTTTAGACCAGGCTCTGGTGCTGCCACCTAGATCAGGTTCAAATCCTGCTTAATTTTCAAAATTCCATTAGTAACCTGTGCTACCATTTTAATCTCAGAACCAATTATTTCTAACACATATGTTCTTCCTCATGATGTGTTGTGACAGAGATTATATTATCTTTGGTTTTTATAATAAAGGCTGGCATTGGTTCTAATAAGGCTGAAAGACAAATAATTCTAATTTTTATTCATTTTTTAAAAGAAACAGTTTAAGATTCATTATCTTTCTAAAAATTATTTGAACCAATTATTATGTGACAAATGTCATAAACTAGGATAACCAAAAAAAAAAAAAAAAGGAAAGCTATTCAAAGTGATTTGGGTTTCTGTTTATTTATAGGAGGAGATAAAGAAATTTGGTTTTTACATACTATATACAGAATGTTTCTCAAATTTATACCATCTTCACTTAACCACACAATAAGCATAAAAATTTAAATACTTTTATATACACCCAAAATTAGGAGGGAAAACAGTATAAAATACTTTTGATCTTTGGACAGTGATTAGTGACAAAATATCATTGACAAAGTTAATAGAATTATTTTTTAGATTATCTAATTCGAAGGTGTGATTTGTCCTCATGCACAGAAAGCCTTATAAGTCATGTAGATAAAGGTTAAGTGATGGTCTTGTGATTTCTAATGAGAAATTACAAATGCTCATGTGTACTCTTTAATAATGTAATTTTCAAACATATTGGCATCTCTGAGATAATATTAGAGTAAATTGTTTCGTTGTTGTTGTTTAGGTGCTAAGTCATGCCCAACTCTTCTGTGATCCCATGGACTGTAGCCCAGGAGGCACCTCTGTCCATGAGATTTTCCAGGCAAGAATACTGAAGTGGGATGTTACTTCTGCCTCCAGGACATCTTCCCAACTCAGGGATCAGACCCATGATTCCTACATCTCCTGAATTGCCTGGCAGGTTCTTTACCACTGAGTCACCAGGGAAGCCCAAATTATTTCATTAAAAAAAAAAAAAAAGAAAGAAAGAAAAAACCTTTTTCTATAGTCTGAGAATTGAGGATTTCGGGCTCGCAAATGACAATTATTGTCAAGGTAATATCTATTGGTTAGTCACGAGGCTGAGAGCAAAGGAAGAAGAATTCTTAGAGTCAAGTTCTGGGAAATTGCATGGACTATTTTGATTCATCAGTGAACTGCAGGACTTCCCAGGTGGCTCAGCAGTAAAGAATCTACCTGCAGTGCAGATGTGAGTTCAATCCCTGAATTGGGTAGATCTCCTGGAGAAGGAAATGTCAACCACTCCAGTATTCTTGCCTGGAGAATTCCATGGATAGAGGAGCCTGGCGGGCTATAGTCCGGTCGTAAAAGAGTCTAATACAACTTAGTGAATAAACAACAGTGAAGTACTTTGTTGTATTTTTTCTTCCCTAATGTATTTTGTTCCTTAACATAATCTTTGTTCTTCTATCTTTCACTGAGTGTGTGTGTGCTCAGTTGCTTCAGTCATGACCGACTCCTTGCGACTCTATGGACTGTAGCCTGCCAGGCTCCTCTGCCCATGGAATTCTACAGGCAAGAATACTGGAGTGGGGTGCTGTGCCCTCCTCCAGGGGATCTTCCCAACCCAGTGATCAAACTCATGGCTCCTGCATTGCAGGTGCATTCTTTACTGCTGAGCCACCTGGGAAGCCCATCCTTCCCTAAAGGGTATTACATTATCATTATTGATATTATTATTAATTACTATTATGTCCTAGAATTAGTAGGGCTGAGAGAAAACAGCAGAGGCTTATTGGGGCTGAGCATTGGTCAGCTGAGAAACTTGAAGAGGGATCCTAAGCATGTACTAATAGGTGAAACTCAGAACTTGGAAACACTCCCAGAAATTTTAAGGAAATATTTAGAGGGATGGACTCAGTTTGGTGTAATCATGAAAGCTGGAACTAGGATTAAGTATAGGTTATGAAAGAAAGTCACAAATATGAAGACAGGAAAAATGAGGCTAAGAAAATAGATGAGAATACAGATGAGAATATAGATTTGGAGATACAAGTTTTGATAGAGATTAGGAAACACGTATAAGTGATATATACGCTCACGTTTTATTTGGAGAAATCATACTTTAAAATCTCAAAAATTAAGTAAATACTATTTTTTAAATGATATGTTATAAAACTGTGTTGAAATATATCTTTAACTTTAAAATGAAGTGTTCAGTAAGTTAGCATTTAGCTATGTAAAAACATTCCAGAAATAGATTTGATTATTTTTATTATAAAAGTAATTTAGATGTTTAATTTTATTCAGGAACAATGAAATAAGTACTGTTTCAAATCCTTGTAATTTTCATATTGCAATCTGGGCCAACCAAAAGAGGGCGCTAAAGTATTGTGCTACGTAGCTTGGTTTTATATATGGATCAATTTCACATAGGAATTGAAACAATGTGTTTAGATGTAAATTTAACTAGGTCTGATATTGACAAATTAACATTGATATATTATGCAAACTTTAAAAAAATTGAGTCTTATAAAAAGAGAAATCACATAATCTTCAAGTAACTTGAATCACATGATTTTTGTCTATACTTGTATGAAAGTGAAAGTGAAGTCGCTCAGCCGTGCCCGACTCTTTGCGACCCCATGGAAAGTAGCCTGCACCAAGCTCCTCCGTCCGTGGGATTTTCCAGGCAAGAGTACTGGAGTGGGTTGCCATTTCCTTCTCCAGGGAATCTTCCCGACCCAGGGATCGAACCCAGGTCTCCCTCATTGTAAACAGACGCTTTACTATCTGAGCCACCAGGGAAGTCCCTATAGTTGTATAAATAAGGCCAATAACATTGAGGTTGTTTACATCACATGAATACAATTAAAATAAAACAAAATATGACGGATTTTAAAAAGGACACCAAAAGTATATATTTTACATAACCAGTGATATCATCGGCAAAGAGATCTTACATACTAATAATATGTGAGTTTTATCCGGGACGGCTACTACCCATTTTCCCCATAGACTGGGGCAAGAAGGTTCATTGCCAAAGAAAAATAGAGTCTGTAGTTCCTATTACAAAATGTTACTTTACAGTGGGATTAATTTATTTAGTGTATAGTTTAATTTCCTTCTCCAAACATCATAAAGAAACCTCTAAGTCCAGTAGGAAATCACAAAGAGATGAAATAATTTACCTATAAATAATTAATTTTCATGTATATAGATTGTGAAAGCAAAATGTTTAACTGACTATCAAATACTTGTAATGTTATGCTTCCTCAAGACATTACATTGGAACAGAGGGTGTTGCTCCTTTGCAATTTGGGAGAACTTATCTTACACATTTATGCTTTTACTACTCTGATAGCACTATAAATAAAACATAGTTAAGGGTAATAAATTCTTCTAGGTTTGAATGAGGGATCTAACATCTGAAATGCCTGACATATTTTTTGACATAAACCAATGGTATGATGATATCCAAGGACAGAATTACTGAAAGATATCAATATTTAAGTCTAGAAGAAATGACTGACCTATATTTCTTTTTTTAAGTCTAGTCATTTACAAATTGAGTGTATTTTTAGAAATTCACTTGATATTAGAATTACATATTCTTTAAATGAATCCAGTTGTTATCTTTGAAACTGGGAAACTGACATACTTTCTTTTTCCCAAAGATTGAGCTGTTGTGTTAGCAAACTGTTCCATTTCAAGCAATCTTTGCTACAATACAGAAATAATAAAAATAAAAATAATACACACATACACACGTGCTTTGCTGTGCTTAGTCACTTAGTTGTGTCCAACTCTTTGGGACCCCATGGACTGTAGCCTGCCCCGCTCTGCTCCTCTGTCCATGGTGAGCTCACCAGGCTCCTCTGTCCATGGGGATTCTCCAGGCAAGAATACTGGAGTGGGTTGTTGTGCCCTCCTCCAGGGGATCTTCCCAACCCAGAGATTGAACCTAGGTCTCCCACACTGTGGGCAGATTCTTTACTATCTGAGCCACGAAGAAAGCCCAAGGATACTAGAGTGGGTAGCCTATCCCATCTCAGGGGATATTCCTGACCCAGGAATCGAACTGGGGTCTGCTGCATTGCAGGTGGATACTTTACCAGCTGAGCTACCAGGGAAGTCCAAATATAAAAATACATAAATAGTGTTAAATAATTTTATAACTACAGAAACATACATATAAGTTCAATCAAATGAGTAGATTACACTATTTCAGTTATCTGAACAAAAAACAAGATAATTTCTTTAGAAAGCTATGTATTTCTACAATAAGCTATGTATAGCTTATGGTATATAATAAGTTTTATACAAACCAAATACAATACAATAGTTGTGAATGTGCTTAAAAAAACACAGAATGTTTGGTGCTATAAACATGATAAATTAATAAATTTCTGAATATTTTTGACAATAATAAAATTCAAATTCATATTTTTTAATGCAAAGAAAGTCTGATATCAATGTGGAAAACTTAGGCAATATAGAGAATATCAATTGAACACAAACTATTACTCTAATACTAGGGTGGACATCAACACAGAGGGATCCACATCTCAGGAAAGGCCTTCAAAAGGACCATGTATAAGAGCATAGTACCAGGTCTTTGGGTACTTTCAAACTGTTTTATTTCTATTGTTCTGTTTTTTATTTCCCCACAAGATGGAAGCTTGTTAGAGAAATAATAGAATGTTAAATATTGATATAACTGTTTTCACAAATTTAATTGACTTCAGAACTGAAAAGGCCCTTAGAAGTCTTCTTATCTCCATCAATCATTTTCAAAATGAAGAAATTCCAAAGTGGTAAATGAATACAGAGCACCTGTCTCCAGTCTTTTTAGCCCCATCTCTTGTTCTTTTGACTAGTTTGTAATATAATTCCACCACATAAAATTTTAGAAGTAGTTAACCCCACTTTCATTCTGGCAGACAGCAGAGACAATTGGCATAGGCTATTTTTCCTTCTCTATATGCGGAGTTGATTACTTTTATCCTACTCTTTCTGTGGGGTTTATAGAGAAAATCAGGCTCAACTACATTGGTGAAATAAATGACGGTCATTATTTCTGTCTGGCTATTCATGCTTACTAATATGCCATATTTTACATGTAAAGGGTATGAATCAAAACTGATTTTTTAAAAATATAATGATTTACATTGATCAGTCATTCTTAATCACATAACTTATCCTTGGAGACCTAGATTCTATCCTTAGTTTTCTTGTCTAGGATCAATTTAAGCAAGTTTTTCAGAGTCTTGGTATCCTTACCTAAATGTCTGTTAGATTCCTTCTTACTGTAATAGTCCCTGGTTACATTGAATCAATCTTTTCTTAATTTAACATCTTCCTTCCAAGAGAAAGATCACATTTTATAGCATAAACTGTTTTTATTTAAAAATAGCATTAAAAATCATTATGACAACTTGGCCCTATTTTTATTAATAATGAAAACTGGACAAGTGTTTTTCTAAGACCAATGTATTTTTCATGCATTTTCAAACATATTTTTCATCTTCTGATAATTGGGAGTTTTTTTAGTGCTCTGTGCATTTTCAAAGTGTGATTGCTTACATAATTTTAAACATTTCTTCAATGTTTCCAATATGTTCTTATTGTTACTCCTACTCTCTGCTTTCATGATTGATGATATGGTATTTTTAAAAGTCAGTGAAGATTTCTTTTGAAAAAATATGTTGCCTAATCAAGTAAAACCCTAGCAGGGCAAAAGCATCTTTTCTATTTCATTTTCTGCTTTATTTTAAAAGTTTAGACAGGAAAAGTCCTGAAACATGTACAGAATTTTATAACTACATTTTTCCAAATACAAGGGTAAAATTCTCTAAAAACAGTATTAGAAACTGACAGTTTGAGTATTTTGTGAATATAACAAGAATAGTTAGCAAAATTAATATTTATTAAATGGCTACTATATAAGCACTTTTGAGGCAGGAAGTAGATGGCAACCCAGGGTAAAACGATGGGACATTTTTCCCCTGTGGACCAATATACCACGATAAGAATAGGACAACCGAAAGAGGAGCCTGGGCCCTGCCCAGACAGAAGATAAGAGACCACATATTCCTCATTCTCAGTCAGAAGGTCTTCCTGACTGCACATGTGCAGAAAGGCTCCTTGGGATTCAAAAGGGGAGCGATATCAATTGATACCCATAGACGTCTTCGGTAGAATCCATCTTGACTAGGTGATATGTACACACACACGGGAGGATCCTGAGATATACCAAATATGGACTCTGAACCAAGCAAGTCAGAATTACTGGTCAAGAAAATATGAAAGAAATGCCTCATAAAAGTAATTCAGGCCACCACAAGGGAATGATTCAGCAATTCTCTCTCTGAGCCCACCTGTGTGTCTGCCTATCCATATGTCTATCCACATGTACTGTACTTTTTTTTCTTGTAATAAATACTTTACTTTTTTCAGTACTTTCCATCTTTGTGGGAATTCTTTTCTGCAAAGTTGAAAGGCCAAGACCCTTATGGGGTCCAGTGACTAGGATTTGGTGTTCTCACTGCTGTGACCTGACCTCAGTCTCTGGATGGGAACCCAAGTCCTGCTTTGAGCCACTGCAAGCCAAGGCCACCAGAGATCACTTTGATGTATGTATTATCATAATCCCTCTTGCAATAATTTTAATGATTCAATTGTCCACATTTTCACCTGAGGAAATTTAAATTTAAGAAGATGAAATAAGTTTCCTGAGACCACACTGGAGGCAAGAGATAAAACTGGTGTTTCTGGCTTAAGAATCTAAGCTCTAACTATTACAGTTAGCACTTAAGTAAATATGATTTGTCCCCTACTCTGTAGCTCAAAAGAATGGCAGGCAGATTTGCAATGGGAAAGGGAGAAGCAGGAATATAGGAAATATAAAGTTAGCATCAAATTAAAAGTTATAAATAACACACCTTCCAATATGGTATATGAATCAGTTTCATAATTAAGCAATGTAGAACTTATGGAAGGAATTATTTAGCAAAGCACAATTCACCCAATATACTTAGACCATTGTGTTTCTTTACTGAAAACATCCAATGACTTTTTATGATATAATCTTAAAACTCTAAACTGGGTATGTTTTCATTTTTGTTTTATAACTGCAAATGAAATTTTAGCCAAAATGAACACAATTTTGCAAGTTAAGCATATTTTCTACATGTCATTTGGGTTGAGAATCTTGTCATTATAATTGTTTACTTTGCACAAATGTTGTAATCTTATTGGGTACTGTGCTGACAGGTGCTTTAAAGAAGGGTGTCCAACCAGTCCTTGATGAGGTCAAAGGTCAATTTCTCCACAAATACTTTGTATATCAGGGATCCAAGAGAATATGACTAGGATCAACTATACCAGACCACCTTACCTGCCCCCTGAGAAACCTATTTGCGGGTCAGGGAGCAACAGTTGGTACCAGACATGAAACAATGGACTAGTTCAAAATTGACAAAGCCGTATGTTAAGGCTATATATTGTCACCCTGCTTATTTAACTTCTATGCAGAGTGCACTATATGAAATGCCAGACTAGATGAAGCACAAGCTGGAATCACTATTGCTGGGAGAAATATCAACCTCAGAAATGCAGATGACACCATCCTTATGGCAGAAAGTGAAGAGAAACTGAAGAGCTTCTTGATGAAGGTGAAAGAGGAGAGTGAAAAAGATACCTTAAAACTCAACATTCAAAAAATGAAGATCATGGCATCTGGTGCCATAACTACAAGGCAAATAGATGGGGAAAAAGTGGAAACAGTGACAGGTTTTATTTTCTTGGGCTTCAAATCACTGCAGATGGTGACTACAGCTATGAAATTAAAAGATGTTTGCTCCTTGGAAGAAAAGCTATGACACACATAGCGTACTAAAAAGTAGAGACATCATTTTTCCAACAAAGGTCTGTCTAGTCAAAGCTATGGTTTTTCAAGTAGTCATGTAAAGATATGAGAGTTGGACCATAAAGAAGGCTGAGCACCAAAGAATTGTAGCTTTGAACTTTGGTGCTGGAGAAGACTTCAGAATCCCTTGGACAGCAAGATCAAACCAGTCAATCCTAAAGGAAATCAACCCTGAACATTCATTAGAAGGACTGATGCTGAAGCTGAAGCTCCAATATCTGGCCACTTGATGTGAAGAGCCGACTCACTGGAAAAGACCCTAATGCTGGGAAACATTGAGTGCAGGAGGACAAGGAGACAACAGAGGATGAGATGGTTGGATGGCATCACTGACTCAATGGCCATGAGTTTGAGCAAACTTCAGGAGACAGTGAAGGACAGGGAAGCCTAGTGTGTAGCAATCCATGGGGTTGCAAAGAGTCAGACATGACTGAGTGACTGTACAACAACAACCTAATTTGGTTGGTGCTCAAAATACTGAGCACCAACTAAAAGACTGTCTAGGTTCCTGGAACAAAGAAACAAGAGAGTAATACAATTATCTCTGAAATTTTAACCACAGATCATCAAAGAAAGAGGAAATGAATAACAAAAGAGAAACTGTAAATGTGCCAGAATATAAAGGTAAGCATGACATAATAAAGTGATGAAAGTGGAACATGTGGAACAGCAGATCTTCAGAAGCAGAGAAAAATATCCAATCACATAATTAGACTCTTTCTTTTGGAAACTCTACAGAAGTATGAAAATCATGTTCAAAACAATCACACAGATAGGATGAGTCAACATTTGGAGACACTCGAGACAATTCTAGAACAGATCCTGCTGTCCTTAGTGCCTTCAAGAAGGATAGAATTTCCCTCAATATTTAGGAAAAAGGAGGATCAAACCTATTACAGAGTTCATTTTTCCCCTTTGGAGAACTGAAAGATTAACTGTCCCTTATTATAGATACAGAAATATACAGAGATATATACAGATATATATGTCCTCCTTACAATAAGATACTCTTTCCTGCCTTAGCTTCAGTGAATCTTCAACTTATAACCAGGAGAAAAAAGAGAAATAAATATTTTGGACACTAAGAATTAATATTTATATATTCTATAGTAATTATCTGAAATTCTTATCACTATATAAATGGTAGCATTTAATAAAAATATAGCTTTGTATACATACAAAGATGACTATTATATCAGAACCGTTTGTTTTATGAAGCAAGGAAAAAATGGGAGAATGCACATTGTTACCAATAGGTGAAAAATGGAAAATGTCCAGTTCACATCTTTATTATGAAGTTTATAAGCATCTAAATATACATAATATAACAATTTAATTTTTATAAGTTAAAGCAATTCTAATCAGAATATTATAAAAAACAGCAAAATTTATCAACATACCAGAACTTTAGAACTTTCCATTCTTCCTGTCTAAAATGATGTTTTTTTTATATTTCCATTCAGAACCAATTCAAATATTACCTCTGAAAAAAATCTCCTAGTTACCCTGATAAGTTCCACCCCATCCCCCTCAATACCTCTCTACCCCACTGTCTATTTCCTTAGCATTCATCAGTACCATGTTTATCCTATTTATTATTTATATTACTCCCCAAGAAGGTTCAATCTTATGACTAGAAACACTTTGTATCATGTTTACTGCAATAAACTTAGCACTTAGAAAAGTGCTACCTGCATAGTAAATATTTAACAAATATAACTAAATAGTTTCTGTATTTTATGAATATTAACTCCATTTTTCATGGATTAAGAATAAACCATCAAATCAGTAACATTCATCACAAATGTCTTCTCTGAAAGATAAGTTACAAGTTAATTTTAGTGAATGTCACAAGCTTGCAATCATTATTACCATTTTTATTTGGACTATATTTTTCAAATGATAGTAAAATTCTTATACAAGTAAACCATCTTTATAAACTCTGTGCACTTTAAGGTCAAGAATGTCATTCACTTTATAGTTATTAATGTAATTCAAAGAATAAAAGGTAGAAGACCATAAAAATGATAGAAAAGGAAAATTAAATACCTGGCTAAAATATGTGATGATATGAGTTACTATGAAATGTTATTACCATTGATTTAAAAGACTTTTGTAACTCATTCACATTGTCAAGATCCATGTGTAATGTACTCATCCTAACTTGAAGCAATAAACTTTATAGTTTTCAATCTCTGACTGTAAATATTTTATCTTACTTTAAATATGGTATAAATTTATACCACATAATTTTTCAAAATGTAAAATATTGTCATTGTATGCTATGTCAACTTAAGAAATCACATGATAAGTATGCATATTTATATTGATAATGTTGTACGTGACTTTCAGATTTACCTTATCTAATTTCAAGAACAATGAAAGTAGTCATCAAATTAAGCTAGGTCACTCTTTTGCTTTTCTACATGGAAAGTTTCAATACACTTTAAGATATAATGAACCTGAGCAATAAAATTCTTAATAATAATAACAGTGGTTGTTATAGTATCAGTAGTGTCTCTTCATAATATACTGTAATTTAGGTATTGCTAATATCTTTACTCAGGAAGTTCCAGGAGCCCTGAAGCATTAAAAATCTTTCTCAACCTCATACATGAAGTATATAGTAAAGCTACTTTTATATTTTAAATGTATGACTCCAGGACTTTGCTTGCGCTTATGACCATAAAATATTACCTGTCTAAACTTAGTGCTCATCACATTTTACTATATATGAGAAAATTTGTACCCAGTAAAGAAGATAACTTACCACCAAGACAGAACCTGTAAATGGAGCTGGGAAGAGACTGTATATTTACTTACACCATCAGCCAAGTGCATTTTTGCTATTATTTTGATAAACTTGTATGTTAACTACAAATATTTTAACTTATAAACTGTTAAGCACATCTTTGTCAGGTCAATATGAAAACTCCATACATATCATGAAAGCTTTGGTCTTTCTTCCAGGGAATTCACACCAAATCATAAATATTTTTGTAAGGATTCCAGGATAGTTCTGATCATTTGAAATGTATACTTTAGGCCCTTTAAGGCTGTAAACATACTTTTAAGATTCATAATATAGTAGAAAAATTAAAATATATAAACCAACTGCTGAAGCTCAGATCCAAGGCTGAGAAGTACTGATATATTTCCAGACATGATGAAGGGTGGGTTACAGAGAAGGGAGAAGAAGTTACTGAGATATATTCTTAATTTACAAGATTATAGTTTGTGGAATATATCATTAATTAAACATACTAGAGAACAGACCAAGATTGAGATTGACATGTATACACACTAATATGTATAAAGTAGATAACTAAATGTGTTCCCTGGTGTGTAGCACAGGGAACTCTTCTTAATGCCCTAAAAAGAAAGTGAAAAAAGAAAAGAAAGTGAAAGTCACTCAGTCGTGTCCGACTCTTTGTGACCCCCCGTGGACTATACAGTCCATACAATTCTCCAGGCCAGAAGACTGGAATGGCTAGCCTTTCTCTTCTCCGGGATCTTCCCAATCCAGCGATACTTAATGCCCTATGATGACCTAAATAGAAAAGAAATCCAAAAAAAGAGGGGCATATGTAAAAAAAAAAAAAATTATTAAACATACTGTTGGGTAGATGAGCAATTAAAATTTTTTATCTTATTAGGGAAAAGAGATATGAAAGTTTTCATAAGAAGACTGGTTGAAGGACAAGACAGTAACAGATCAATGTAAGATATGACTAGTATTTTATCTCTCAGGATTTGGTATTTTGCCTTGTAACACAGAATTACAAATCATAAAGACATTTTTTTCTATGTATGTCTTTTGAAAGCAGTGAAGAAGAATAGAAAAACGGTCTTGGATTAACTTGAAAAGCAGCTTATAAAAGGGAGTTATAGCCCTACTTATTGTGTGCTCCCTATTTCATATTAGGATTATTGATTTCAATTTTGGGATAATATCAAACAAGAGTTCAATTTGCACAGGGCAACTGGAATGGTATAGCAGTCTATAAAACATTACTTATTTTAAACTGAAGTAACGAGGCCTGTTCACACTGAAAGTAAAGTATAGGCTGGACAATGTTTTCTTTGAATGCTTTTCTTTTAATACTATTACATAATGGTGAAATAAAAATTAATACCAAGGAAAACTAAGAAAAAATAGAGACAATAAAGATAAATGTTGCCACTTATGGCAAGAGGCGATTGTCTAACAAGTGAAGCTTTTAGAAATGAAAGTGATTTCCATATGATGGTCTTCCCAGCACATGGCCCACAACAGCACAGAGCCTAAGACATGAAGCAGATCTTCAGTGATGACTAAATTCAAAGCTAAGAAAATGAAATAATCAGCCAATGGAAAAATCAATTTCTACAACTAATCGGAAGATCTTTTTCTCTTGATAGTGAACTTAAAAGAACATAAAGGATGCATATAGGATTCTGAACAGACTTATCAATAAACCTGCACATATTTAGAACACTACATTCTGCTATTGATGTTATGAGAAGTACTGCTTCTACCAATACCAGCGAACTGTAAAATGGACTGTCATTTCCACTACATGAAATGGAACACAATCAGTTTCTTAATGTGAAAAGTTCATAGGTATCAGTTTTGGGATTCTTGAGCAGTCATCATGAAATACTTTTGCTAATTTGTCTCCTCACACATACACCTTATGTATATTAACTATACAAAGAACAGCCTTACCAGTTTCAAGTCCTGATTTTTCTTAATGGTTCTCCAAAATCTTCATGCAGCTCTATGCAAGTCAGGGCTACATTCCTGGACCTGCAGTCAAACCCACTAGTCAGTAGTACCATGTCTCTTTGTTCCTCTTATCTCCTCTTAATGAATTGTGACCTCGGTAATATTCAGCTTGGAGAAGGCAATGGCACCCCACTCCAGTACTCTTGCCTGGAAAATCCCATGGGTGGAGGAGCCTGGTAGGCTGCAGTCCATGGGGTCACTAAGAGTCGGACATGACTGAATGACTTCACTTTCACTTTTCACTTTCAGGCATTGGAGAAGGAAATGGCAACCCACTCCAGTGTTCTTGCCTGAGAATCCCAGGGACGGGGGAGCCTTGCTGCTGTCTTTGGGGTCGCACAGAGTCAGACACGACTGAAGTGACTTAGAAGCAGCAGCAATATTCAGCTCCCCCTAAGGCCCATCCCCTGGAGAAGGAACTGGCAACCCATTCCAGTATTCTTACCTGGAAAATCCCATGGACAGACGAGCCTGGTGGGTTTCAGTCCATGGGATCACAAGAGTCAGACACAACTTAGCAACTAAACCACTGTCATAAGTCCCATTTCCAGTCAATTAGAAGGTAAAGTTGGGAGAAGTGGAATGGCAGAGAAGTGTTTCTATCAATAAAATTGCCTATCGAATATACTGACCAATTTTTATTAGCGTCACATCTAAGGAGCTCCTTGAGTTAGAAAAGCCAGTTTTCTATTACAGTTCACTGAATCATCTTCCTGAAAAGCAAGCCAAATTAAGGATGAAAAAGCACTTGTAGTTAAACATATTCTGTCTTGGAATTAGAGAAGGTGTAGGCGTAGGAAAAACTGAAGGTGTAGTGGTAGGTGGAAGGAGCAAAGCAGTAAACTGGGAAACAGAAATAGCAGAAAACTAAAACTTCAATGAAAGTAAGAAAGCTAAAGTAGTTAAAAGCAGCAAGAGAAATAAATTATCACAGGTCATTGCATTGGAAAAAAAAAATCTGCCTTCTATGAATCACTACATATTTACATTCAATTTGGTAGAAATCAGTGGGAAACATACAAGTCAAGTGAAGTCTATTTTAGCCACCAAACAATTCAGAATTCAAGCAGAAGTGAAAGATTAAAAGAAGATGGATGTGGGTCATTTTTTTTCTCAGAGATAATAGTTATAGTTAAAGGAGAAATATATTTAACACTTTCAGCACAATACATGTCACCAAGCATATTAGAAAATTAATGCATTATATATAGTTATATACTTGCATTATATATAGTTATATACTATATATATAGTTACATACTTATATACTTGCTCAATGGCTAAGTCATGTCCAACTCTTTGTGACCCCGTGGAAGGCAGCATGCCAGGTGTCCCTGTCTTACTCTATCTCCTGGAGTCCTCTCAAACTTATGTCCATTGAGTCAGTGATGCAATCCAACCATCTCATCCTCTGTCACCCCCTCATTTGATGTATCTTATCAGTGAATTTATTATTGAGAACATTTTAATCACATGTTAAAGACAAAAAGTTGTTTACATAATCTTAACATATGCTTACTTTCCTATATATTAAATAGGTTAAAAAGCTACTTTTAGTGGGAATTTCCTCGCTGTCCAATATTGTTACCTGGGGAATCCCATGGACAAAGGAGCCTGGCAGGCTACAGTCCATGGGGTAACAAAGAGTTGGACATGACTGAGCAACTGAGAATGTATGCACCAGTGACCAGTGGTTTCACTATGTGCTTTCACTGCCCAGGGCAAGCTGTGTGGCATGACCAAAAAAAAAAAAATTCTACTTTTAGTAAATTCACTACTTATACTTAAAATGTTTCTCATCTTGGGGATAAAGATTAATTTCACATGGGTTCTATTGACATAAGTCAAAATACTGGATGAAAAGTAATGAAAGTATTAAATGATTACATTTAGAAAAATGATATAAAGCTGTAATTTTAATAAAATGTGTATCACTGATAGTTTATAAAACATCTCTTATTTGTAGAAAGTCATTGCATTATAAGACTATGTATAGATTTCTAGTTATTTATTTTCTAAAATCTGTTTTCAAATCCATATTTTACATAAAAATACTAGTTATAAATACATAAGGATATGTTTCTCAAAACTTACCATCGAAGTTAAATTTTCATTCTGGGGTAGAATTTACTCAACACTCTTTCCATTTGGGTTGTTTACCTACATTTTTTTGTAGTTTTAGAAGAGTGCAATTTAAAATGTGTGTTAGTTGCTTAGTCGTGCCTGACCCTTTGCAATCCCATGGACTGCAGCCCACCAGGATTAGCTATCCATGGGATTTTCTAGGCAAGGATACTGGAGTGGCTTGACATTTCCTTCTCCAGGGGATCATCCCTACCCAGGGATCAAACCCGGGTCTCCCCCACTGCAGGCAGACTCTTTATCAACTGAGCTACCAGGAAAGCCCATAATTTAATAATATGATCATTGAAGTATAATGTGAGACATACACAATTGACATATTTATCGTGAAGTAAATTTTATTCCTCCCTGAAAATGCTTAAAACTCAATTTCAATGTAAAACTGCAATAAATACAGCTTAGTTTTGAGTGAAATGGAGAGGAATCTCTATGCCTGCGTTTAAATAAAGAGTTACAGTGACTCCAAAGATAATGCTTCATTTGTCAGCAGCAAACCATAAGAAGGTTTGGGGAGACATCAGACACCCATGATAGTATCATTATTAAATTATTGTGTGTCTCTGCAATGGCAACCCACTCCAGTACTCTTGCCTGGGAAATCCGATGGATGGAGGAGCCTGGTGGGCTACACAGTCCATGGGGTCGCGAAGAGTTGGACAAGACTGAACAACTTCACTTTCACTTTTCACTTTCCTGCACTGGAAAAGGAAATGCCAACCCACTCCAGTATGGTTGCCTGGAGAATCCCAGGGACTGGGGCCTGGTGGACTGCTGTCTATGGAGTCACACAGAGTCGGACACGACTGACGTGACTTAGCAGCAGCAGCAGCTACTGAGTCTGTCATTGAATCTCACTACATTTTTAGTCTCCATTCTGTCATTTGATCTCCATCAGTTTCAGTATTCATCTTTGAGCATATGTAATTATAAACTCAAGTAGTTTCCTGATATATATTTATTTAAAAAATTCTATTAGAACAAATGCCCACTTAATTTTCTCAAATCAATTTTCTAAATTTCCAAAATTAAAACTTTCTTATTTAAACAAAACAATCTTCTATATTTACCTACTGAAAGCAAAATTTAACATAAGTCTCAAGTTCAAAGTAGTGAGCTTGAGACACATTATACATATATACATTCAATATATATAGACATTTAAATATATAGATATAGATAGCATTGATTTTAAAAAAATCTTCATTTTAAAGAGTTAAAAGAACTCTATAATATTAAAAATTTTGTTTATTATTGTTATTCACTATTTGTATTTCAATAGAACTCCCTATTCTAGACTGGCCAAAGTTAATTTTAATTACATAAAAAATATTTATTCCCGATATGATAACATTCTTCATTGTTAATGACTGTATCAGGAACCTTAATTCTAAGCTAAACAGATACGAAAGATGATTTTCATATGTATTATTAAAATAGTATTAATTATTTAGTCTTTGGAAGAGTTTAGTATTTTTTTTTTTTTGGAAGAGTTTAGTATTATCAGAAATATAAACCTGAATCTTATTTAATGCTCTTGACTCAAAAAAGCATTAACTGAATTGAAAATATATATAAAATATCACATCATCTAGATAAACTGACAAGATTAGGGGAGAAGGAAAAGCATTGCTTTTATTCTAATAGTTAAATTTATTTAAACCCTGCTCAGTGCATGCATAGTTAATTTGTAATATGCTAAGTTATAAAATTAACCTGGAAGGACTGGAAGTAATACACATATTTATCCTTCACTGATTTATTAAATTATTGTGTATATGTTATATGACATAAAGCAATGGCATTTAATCTTAGTATCATATTTTTAATATAAAGAAAACTTGGATAAGCAAATAGTTAATTTACCCAATAATACAAGAAATATAAAAGGGCTATTGACACCCTCAACTATGGAAAATGACCAAATAAATCGTTTAAAATTTCATCATATATTATGTGCCATTGCTATATTTTAAATAAATAATAAAGATCTTATTTTCCAATAAAAATAATCTAAGTTTTAACCAATATGGCTTGAGATAGCATTAAAATTCCTACTTTATTTTCTACCTACCATACAAGTGGGTAGAGAGATTATAATTTTATGAAGTCTTCAATAATTTTGTACATTAAATGGAAAGTGATTATTTCCAGTTATGGTTTTAAAAAATGCACATGTAGCTCTCCCTATCTAAAAAAACCAGCCATGAACTTTGTGTTTAAACTTTTCCAATATTAAAACATAGTTTGAACTCCCATTTTATCATTTGTTCATAATATCTATGATTGCCAATAAAATAGATTTTTACTGTTTAAGATTATACCATTCTACTAATTTAAAGTCTGTAATAATTTGTACATTGAAATGATCATGTTATTCCTTTCTATTTTTTCCATTATATATTTTTGGGTACACAAAAACACATGCACACAGATCTACCTATATATACAGAAAAAGAAATACATACAGATGGAGATGTATAGATAAACATATAAAGATATAGATAGATAGCCCTGGAGGAGGGCATGGCAACCCACTCCAGTATTATTGAATAGAGAATCCTCATGGACGGAGGGGCCTGGCGGGTTATAGTCCATTGGGTAACAGAAAGTCACACTAAGCAACTAAGCTCTGTACACAACATATATAGACATTACTTTGTAATTTGACCTGTAAATGTTCTCCAGTGTTTCATTTGTGGCTTAATTACCATTTCAGTGAAAAGAGATTTGAATTGTGAAGTGTTTATAACACACAGATGTTAATATTTTGAAAAATATTTCAAGCAATTATATTAAATCACTTCAGTAACTTGTTTTGCTAGGAAAAAAATAGATGATAAAGAAATTATTTGTCTGAAAGAAAACACCCTTTGAAAACTTGTAGTATTGAGGGCCTAGTTCATAAAGCACTATATTTCACAGGATATCTTTTGTCACAGGAAGTGAATTACTGGTGTTTATTTGCTTAGATTACACATTGATATGAATTGTTGTCATCCTTATTACACTTCCTTCCTGTAAATATTGTTTCTTGCTTTTTGTGACTTTCCTAAGATCTTGTTTCAGTAAATATGAGGAAAATGTCCACTATTCATTGGATATTCTATTAATAATACATAAAGTGTAGTGATTTTAACATATTCCAATATAAATTCTATCAGGTGTATCTGTTTCTTACACGTTCGCCTTTAAACTCAAGAATCAAATAACTACTAGCCACTACTATCTCCATGCTTTCCAAACTGTTAATCTCAGACAGTGATATAAGGAGTAGATTTTTAAATTAACTCTTACAAAACAATCATATGTTCTGGTGTTTCACTGATTAATCAGAAAGACCAATAATTATCTTGCTCATGAATAGAAATATAGAATATGAATACAACCATTCCTCCTGCAATTGATTTATAATTTAGCAAAGGGATTGAATAGGGTGAAAAAAGGAAAACCTTGAATGTCACTTTAAAAAATATTCAGGTCTTTTCCCTTCTTCTTGTCCCCACCTTTTCTCTTAAAAATAAATTGTTCTTCAGTCCTTAAGTTATGTCCAACTTTTTGTGACCCCATGGACTGTAGTATAAAGACATATGTATTACACACACATACATACCAGAGCAACAATAACCTCATGAGATTTCCATTTGCTCTTTATAAGTAGTAAGATCCATTATTATGACTTTTATGCTTTGGGAGGTGTTTCTTGATAGTGTTAATATAAAATGTCTTGGTTAGGCTCCAGAGATCCTTCTTTTATTCAGGCACTTTGCATTCTTAATGTGGCTGTAAGACCATCTCTTAGTAGTGCTAAATTTAGGGATAAGTACATTAACATATTAGGACTGCTATGAAAATGTATAAGAGTGCTATAAAGATACTCTCCTCACGGTGCATTCCTTACCTTATTTTATTGATGAGGATAATGGTAGTTCCAGGCAGAGGAATTT
Organism: Oryx dammah; assembly: GCF_014754425.2. Taxonomy (NCBI): domain Eukaryota; kingdom Metazoa; phylum Chordata; class Mammalia; order Artiodactyla; family Bovidae; genus Oryx; species Oryx dammah. Next base: position 24,935,091 of record NW_024070204.1, read on the forward strand.
GAAGTGACTCATAAGAAAAAAAAAAAAAAAAAACACTTTTTCAGGATGTTTAAAACAATCTAGTATTTTCAGCTAGTCACTCTGTGTGTGTGTGTGTGTGTGTGTGTGTGTGTGTATCCCTGATACGATTCTCATGACTCAACTTTCATATAATGTTCCCACGTAATGATATATTTTCACAAAATGTTGACAATTTTCATATATAATTTGACATCGTTGGTTATATAATCTGATTTTTCTAACCTTAGTTTTCCTATGCAACATCAGAGTTGGAGGTGGTTAAAACCCCTTTTTTAAAAGTTCTAGGATTTTATGTTAACACCTAAGTAAGATGATAAGATGTTATAGACATTAAGAGGCTTGAGAGGGGTATATTTTAAGATACAGCTCATTTTTAAAACAGATATGCAAGCTACAAAGGAAATGATTTATTTACCTTAAGAAGTGTCTTATTCTACAATAAAAATAATTTATTCATAAATTTACATTAGGTAAAAACAAAGCTAACTAAGACCAATACCCTTTGGTACCATTTAGAATGTTTTCTTCTTTCTTAAGATAATTTAAGTAGATAAATTAGCAAGTAAAATGTCTAAGAACCTAACTAGAGCTTTTATAATAGAAGAGAATAATGTATTATGTATGTATACATACTGTAAGATATGTGTGTGTGTCCTTGAAGTCAGAGGTGAAAATATTTAAAATATCACATTGAACATTTTTAAAGTATCATAGGCTATTTTTTAAAAACATTAGATTTATTTATACTTTATATTTAAAATGCCTTTGAGGGGACAAAATTAGTCTTAAAGAGTATAACAAGCTAGTGATCTAGTTTATTGAAGCATTTGTATTAACACTAAATAATTATACATCTAGTCTGTTCACTTTCATAGAGAACAAGTTACAGCCAATGATTATTTATGACACACATGCATATTTTTTAGTTAACAGAGCTTAATTTATATTTTCTTGCATATAATATATTTCCATATTACTCACATATTTTATGTTATGTAATTTTAAGCATTGTCCAAAGCATTCTGATAAACTGCACCTCCAGACTGTGCAAAGATTATAGGGAATGCATGTCTGCCTTAGATCACTACTGATGTCTATAAAGAGGTAACTCAGTAAAAAAAAAAAAAAAAGATGATGAAGTTTTTTTATTCACATTTGGGGCATGTACCAAAGAAGGGACCTTAAACTGACTAAACTTTGTGTGTATGAGGGTCACAGTAAAATATCAAATACCGAGTGAAATCTTTTTATGCAAGGTGACATTCAGAAAAGCATCTGATCTAACATGTAATTTATCAGGTAGAGCAACATAACATTTAAAGACATAATTTTAAAGCTAACTTTGATACCATAATCTTTTATACATAGGCAGTGGTACAAGACATTTTTATTCCAATTATACAATGAGTACAATAATGGTGGTATAATTATGTGAAACATTTCAAAATTGTTTTTAAACTATAAATAGTATAATAAGGGGAAAATCATTTTTCTATCCTAGAAAGTAATATGATCTTACATGATTTACTTTTTCAGTCCTAACAAACCTTTCTGACTTAAAGTTAGTGAATTCTTTCTAAATTAATACTACTATTCTGCTTCCTCTGAAGCATTTTTCTATTCATTATTTCCAGAATTAGATTTGCCCATATAATGAGCTTTATATTACATTTTCTCATGTTACAAAACAAATATAGAGATGACAATATTTCAACACCTCAGCATGTATCTATTAAGTGCATACAATTATTTTGTTCTCTTCATTTTAGAAAACTTCAGTTGAATCCATAATATGTTTGACGACAAGACCACAAATACATGCTGCTCATGTTGAGTCCCATTTCTTTGCTGTTATGGGCTGGAATAGCATGTTATTTCATTTTCTTTATTTTTCAAAAAATATCTACCATTCAATCCTGTATTAACAAGTTTTGTAGTTACACAAATGATGTCTACCTTTGACATAGCACTGCCTAGGTAATGAAGCAGTGTTTCAGTCTGAAAACAGGATCCATCCTCTATTGAATGCTAGAGGTTTTTAAATTGTACTTTTTCGCCAAGTTAAGAACATTGAATGATCAAGCTCATTCTTAGTTAATGGCTGAAGATGGGCAACATTCTAATTCCACAGACAAGTAGAGAGCTACACGAAGATTTCCTTCTGTCATGCAAAAGTTACCACCTTTGTCAGTTACAAAAATCACTCATTTTTATGCTACAGATTTCAAAGACCTTGTTAAAAAATCTTGATTATTAATCTCATAGATATATAACACAATATTATATTACAAGTCTCCCAGAAAAGACTTCCAAAAGTTGATAATACAAATAAATGTGAACTTTACTACAGGTGACCACTGTTCCTTTGTGCACTTTTGTTATTTAAAATAGATTCTGAGAACATACACTGTTAACAGTATCTAAATGTAAGTGCTATAGAATATTGATAACCTTTTGATTAAAATTCTTCATGGCTTTTTAGAGATTAGCATGCTTGAAAATATAATTGATGTGAATGGTTATATTGAGTATGCAAGGTAAAAAAAAAAATGCTCCATTAAGTCATTGCATTTTCCATATCACTTCAAATAAAACACACCAATTTTGTCTTTGAAACTCCCTCCTGTGGTTTTCATCCAGTCTTTATTACATTAAGATACATTTGCCCAGAATAATGGAGAACAATTATAGCCAACAGATGTACACACTCAGAATGTTGACCTGAGTGAGAACCACAAATATGTGAAGAAACCTCCTTCACCAGGTAAAGTGATCACTATTATCCTGGCATCCTATGTTTATCTATATATGTGGTATTTTTATTATTTCTATGTCATTTCATTTTAATATCAAAAATAAATCACTTTTTAAGACATGATCAAGATGGCTTTATTTTTGACAGTTCTGACTCAAATTATGTAAGCAAAAGTTATGAGAAAAACAGGAGTCTATTTCAAATTAATATAATAATAGTACACACAAAATTAATATGTTTCAAAGCCACCCAAATCAACATGATGTGAAGTTTAGTTGTATTTTCTTTAAATAAAGCTCCATATGCAAATTTGAGCACTATAAAAAGAGCTTTGGTGGTATCAGTTTTGTAAAAGTAAAATAAGAAGCAAACATTGCAAGTTTTTTCCCTGAGCATTTTAATATCTTATCCAAATATTTAAAAATGTACTCTTACCTGCTTTCAAATGTTGAGAGAGAGAATGAAAGAGCAAAATACAGCAACTAAGAGAAAAGCACTATTTGTATTACTACATTACAAGAAAGCAAAAATTAAAGAGCTTATAATGTCAAGCAAAGTAAATGACATTTACCTTGTTCCGCAATGAAATTGAGTTTAGCCCTGCTCAGCGCTGACAGTTCCGGTGTTGCTTCTCTCTCATTCCTTCTCTTCTCTTTTTATAGTATCTTCTCAGCTGAATCTTCCTGAATCTCAGTGTGCCTCCCTCTTACAGCGAGCATCACTTTTAACTCAGACAGGCAGGAAGCTGAAGCCAAAGGAACTCTCTATCTGATTGGTTTCCATTCAGCGTTTCTGATTAATAAGAGACGTCCCTCACATAGGAAGATATTGCCGCTGATGGCGCTGCAGGGCTCCAGGTTTGGGTTGGGGACTAAAGACTCTTTAGGCACGGCGATTTGCAGGCGAATAAAGTGGGAGGGCTCAAAGAGGGCTTTGTCAAAGATTCCCATTAGAGAAAACAACCCAGTGTTTCCGTCTCCGTTAATCAGCTCTGCTTAATATGTTTGCAGTTGGGAGAGAAAGGTCACAGCATGTCTGTAACCTGTAAATCATCTGTAGCAAATATATATCACATGGACAGTGCTGATACTCAAAAGGAATTTTGTGTATAGTCGCTGCAGAATTCATGACTATCTGTTTCAATTTCAAAATTTCAAGTTTAAGAAAAGAGAAAGAATCTAAATTCTATTTATCAGTGATCATGAATTTTTATCTGTGTCTCTGAGTTTATAGACTAAAATAATCTTTCATTAACAATAACTTAAGACATCTAATGCCTTAACATGATTTTTTTCAGTAAACAGAATGATTTTAAATATGATTTTAGATTTCTATAACATTTTGCTTATTATTTGATATTCCAGTTGATGTATTTTCACCTTTCCTGGAAATGTCCACATATAGTGACCATAGCAACATCATAAAAACTACATATTCCACCTGTTAGATTTGCTGTTGTACATTGTACAACTATTAGAGAGGGTAAACTATAACAATCAAATCCTGTTTCAGAAGAGAAGTTTCTTTAGTACTTCTGGAAATGGTACAATAAGAGAAATATTGATTTGTAGATAAATCCTTCTGAAAAGAAGTTCTAGTAATAGTTGTAAGAAATGCATAGTGGGAATATGGCTCACTTTATAACGGCTCGTTAAATCACAGTAAGTAAATAGCATAAGTGCCAAAAATATCAATATTCTATTTGACGCTTCAAAGGAAAACTGACAATAGAAAATAAAAATAAAATTGCCACTTCTGCCCCCCCAGTGGTGAAGCTTATCCATGAAGTGCAGATAACAGAGCTGCCTATTTGAGCCATTGTTATTTATGTGCATTATAGAAATTTCTTTCTTAAAAGGGAAAACAAATACTTAGAAAATACAATTTCACTTGTCCCAAACTAAAATGTGACATAGCTAATGCATGATAATTTAATTAGTAGTACACAGTTTTTAAATACTTGTGAATTTAAAGTGTAGGAAATGGACACTTCCCCAGCCCCCCACCAAGAGATGGTTAGATAGCATCACCTACTCAGGGGACATGAATTTGAGCAAACTCGCCTGGAGATAATGGAGGACAGAGGAGCCTGGAGTGCTACAGTCCATGGGGTTGCAAGGAGTCTGATATGACTTAGCGACCAATGGACAACAACAAAAAGGGACTTAACTTTTTTCATCTACAAATGAAGGAAGTGAAAGAAGAAATAAAGTATATTGTCCAGGACTGGATAGATCCAAGTGGTTAAGAACAGCTTAGTGAATTTTTCACGGAGGCTAAGAGAGCTTTCTTGAGGCAAAGACACTTAATATAAAGTTCACATTCTCCTTTATATTCATTTCTTCCAGGTCTACTTGTCCCTTTAAATAAACATATTATAGAAGTCTCTCTGTTAATGCTGATAAAGTAATGCTTGTAAAGTGGGAAAAAGGAACCAAACAAAATATTTTATCATAGCTTAAGGTGAATGTTCACAAATAAAAGCTTTAAATCCCTAAAGTTGCATACATTTCATTTCCGCTGAAACCCAACTGTAGGGAAAAGCTGTTTTGTGTGAATTCACAATCCAACAAAGCATTCTACTGCCTGATTTGAAGTTATTTTTTTACTACTTCTAGAGGTGGGAGAGGGGAACTTGCCAACTAAAAAAATGGTTATTATCTTACTATCTCAGAAATCCTCTACCTTTCACTCCTTTGTCACAGTGATTTGGAGCATTTGAAAACAAGGGGCCTAAACCTTAGGATTACTGAAAATTACTTTATATTATGTGTATGCTGCTGCTGCTGCTAAGTTGCTTCAGTCATGTCTGACTCTGATACTGGAGTGGGTTGCCATTTCCTTCTCCAATGCATGAAAGTGAAAAGTCAAAGTGAAGTTGCTCAGTCGTGCCTGACTCTTAGCGACCTCATGGACTGCAGCCTACCAGGCTCCTCCGTCCATTGGATTTTCCAGGCAAGAGTACTGGAGTGGGGTGCGATTGCCTTCTCCTTATTATGTATATAGCTATTTTTAAGTTTTCAAATATAAGTAGCATTCTGCATCATATAAAATAGCTTTTGATACTTAGTATAATGTTTATGAATATTTAGCAAAAAGGTTTGCACAAAATTATTCATCATCATCATCATTATTAACAGTAGTGGGAGTATATTTCCTTTTCTAGTAAATGTAAAATGTTATTTGAATTATTCTTTTCCATATTACATTAGTTCAAATTAGCTTTTCTTAATTGTTTAGTACTTTAAAAGTACTACCTTATTGCAAAAAAAAAAAAATCTGCTTTTTGGGTTTTTTTTCTTTTCCTTAGTCTTTGAATATATTGTGTCTTCATACCTGGGGACTCATCTATATAAGATGATTCAAAATAATTGACTTACTCCTGTATGATATTGTGATATATATATATAATCTTCATCCTGGTTTCTGGCAGAGCTCCTTAAAATCATTGGAATTGCCTAAGAGGTAAGATCCAAAAGGTACCTCTTCTTAGGTTAGTGAAGTGAAGTGAAGTGAGCTCACTCAGTAGTGTCTGACTCTTTGCTACCCCATGGACTGTAGCCCACCAGGCTCTTCCATCCATGGGATTCTCCAGGCAAGGATACTGGAGTGGGTTGCCATTTCCTTCTCCAGGGGAACTTCCCGACCCAGGGATCGAACCCGGGTCTCCCGTATTGCATGCAGGTGCTTTACCCTCTGAGACACTGGGGACACCCCTAGGTTAGTGAGGTGACTACTAAACTGCACCAAAGGATGGGGGCTGGATGACAGGAGAACTGATGCCACAATCTCAGTCTCTGTTCACCAGTGCCAAACTGAATTTCAGAAACAGAGTTTTGAGTGAAGTAGAAAAGAATAGGTTTATTGGTTTACCAAGCAAAGAGGGGCACAGTGGGCTTCTGCCCTCACGAAGTCCCAACCCAGGGGGATTTGATGAGAACTTTCATGGCAATGCTTTAAGTAGAAGGATGCTGTAAAGATGGGCACTTCCCAGGTGGCTCAGTGGTAAAGAATCCGCCTGCCAGTGCAAGAGCCGCAGGAAACAAGGATTTGATCCCTGGGTCAGAAAGATCCCCTGAAGGAGGAAATGGCAACCCATTTCAGTATTCTTGCTGGGATAGTCCCATCAACAGAGGAGTCTGGTGGGCTAAAGTTTATGGGGTTGCAAAGAATTGGACATGGTTGAAATGACTGAGCATGCACAATCTTCTCAATGAGCTTTTCTGATTACTTTAAGGCAACATGAGTGGAAGTACGTGTCTTTCTCTGGTATGAAGAATGCTAACCTCTTTGTTGTTGTTCAGTCACTCTTTGTGACCCCATGGACCCCAGCACACTAGGCTTTCTGTCCTTCAACATCTCCTGGAGTTTGCTCAAACGCATGTCCATTAAGTCAGTGACAGCATCCAGCCACCTCATTCTCTGTTGCTCCTTTCTCCTTCTGCCCTCAACTTTTCCCAGCATCAGAGTCTTCTCCAATGAGTTGACTCTTCACAACAGGTGGCCAAGTTATTGAAGCTTCGGCTTCAACATAGGAAGCATCATATTCCAGTGAAAATACAGGGTTGATTTCCTTTAGAATTGACGAGTTTGGTCTGCTTGTTGTCCAAAGGACTCTGAGGAGTTCTCTCCAGCACCACAGTATGAAAGCATCAATTCTTCAGTGCTCAACCTTCTTTATGGTCCAACTCTCAAAGAGCTTGACCACTTAAAAGAGCTTAATTACATTGTTATATGTATCCTTCAAGGTCATGCCAGACCCTACCTCAAGACAGCACTCTTTATTTCCTGGCTTGTTCTTCCATAGTCTTTGCCTCACTCTCCCTTCCTAAATTAGCAACTACTTGATTCTACCCTTTGGAACTCGAAAAAGGTCATTAAGGTTAGAGTCAAGAAACAGAGGACAGAAAGATTTCCATGCTTAGGAACCCACACGGCCCTGCTTGAGTTCAGAACATGTGATTATAAGAGTTGGAGATTTTACTCCTACTTCCCTGATATAAGAAGGGGAGAGAAGTTGGAGATTGACTCAATGGCCAATGTCTGATGATTTAATCAATTATTCCTATGTAATGAAGCCTCCAAATAATAGATGCTTTTGAATGTGGTGTTGGAGAAGACTCTTGAGATTCCCTTGGATGCAAGGAGATCCAACAGTCCATCCTAAAGGAGATCAGTCCTGAGTGTTCATGGGAAGGATTGATGTTGAAGCTGAAAACTCCAATACTTTGGCTACCTGATGTGAAGAGCTGACTTATTTGAAAAGACCCTGATGCTGGGAAAGATTGAAGGTGGGAGGAGAAGGGGATGACAGAGGGTGAGATGGTTGGATGGTATCATTGACTCATTGGACATGAGTTTGGGTAAACTCCAGGAGTTGCTGATGGACAGGGAGGCCTGGTGTGTTGCAGTCCAAGTGGTCGAAAATAGTCGGACATGACTGAGTGACTGGACTGAACTGAACTGAATGAAGCATCGACAGGGAAACCAAAAAGACTAGATTTGGAGAGCATCCAGGTGTTATAAAAGTGGAAATTTGAGGAGAGTGGTGTTCTTGGCTATAGCATGGCTATAGCCCATACCATGCCCAATGTATCTCTTTCACCTGGCTATTCCTGAGATCGATGTTTTTGTTGAAAAAGACATTGAAAAAGTTAAGTAGTCACTATGCTAGTTTATCTTGCACTGAAGTAGAAAAACCTTTCTAAAGAATATGAATTAATGAATAAAATAAACTTTATACTCAAATGAATTTTTTAAAATACAATTTGTCCTACAGCATAAAGGCATGGATATTGCACTGAGACAACTGTGAGAGACTTCCTGTACTATGACACCACACATGGGACTATCCTGGAATTTAAGACCACTAGCTGGGAAAGAATTGTTTCCTCTTTCCCAGCTAAAAAGGCTTTGCACAAGAGATTTTGCATACCACTATCATAAATATCTCCAATCTCCCAGGAAGATTATACTTAGGAATGGAGCAAAAATTATAAGCTATTCTTTTTCCCTAAACAACCTACTATAGTAACCCCACCATTGCCCACATTCCTACTTAAATCAGGCCCTCTCCAGGGCTTCCCAGGTGGCTCAGTTGTAAAGAACTCACCTGAAATGCAGGCGACATAAAAGATGAGGCTTCAATCCCTGAATCAGGAAGGAGGAGGAAATGACAACCCACTCCAATATTCTTGCCTGAAAAATTCCATAGACAGAGGAGACTGGACAGCTACAGACCATGGGATCACAAAAAGAAGGACACAACTGATCATGCATGCATGCAAACGAGAGTTGAAGCTCTCTAGTCAGCTACCATCATCATGATTTGTATCACTCTGTGATTTGCAGTATCCCCAAATCTCATCAGAGTTCCCTTGTTCCCAATATGCCTACTGGCAGATCTGTTTGACATTAGGAAATCCTTTGTATTCTCGTAGTTTTCTTTGAAAACTGTTTTAACTCAAACCATGCTATTGTCTGAAGATTCTTTTGCATTTCATGCTTCTCATTTGAGAAATGGTGTCATTCCCATAGCCTTGAGTTCCACAGGTCTGGAGTTGCGATCAGTGATCTCCTAGCTTGTCACTGCTAGGGTAATTTTTACTTACTCTTTTATCCCTGCTTGCCATAGATTTCATCATACCTAATTCTCCATGTTGAAATCATTTTATTAATGACCAGATGATTAATCCTCATGCATTGAAACTGAGCACTTGGTTGGCTGCTGCTTCTGCTACTGCTGTTGCTTCTTACTATTACCACTTTTCTTCTTCTTCTTACTATTAGTTTTAACCATCAACATCATCATTTTTTTGAAGTATGCTTCTGCATAGTCCCTTTAGTCATGTCCAACAGTATGTGACTCCATGAACTGTAACACATCAGGTTCCTCTGTCCATGGGGATTCTCCAGGCAAGAATGCTGGAGAGGGGTATCCTATCCCTTTTCCATGGAATCTTCCCCATCCAGGAATCAAATTGGTTCTCCTGCGTTACAGGCAGATTCTTTACCAGCTGAGATACCAGGGAAGTCCTTTTTGAACTACAGGTGACTTAAAATATTATATTTGTTCCAGGTGTATAGCAAAGTAATTCAGTATTTTTACAGATTATACTCCATTAAAAGCTATTATGAGATAATGGCTAGGATTCTCTTTGCTATATGGTATATACTTGCTGTTTGTCTGTTTTATACATATGGCATATATCTGTCAATCCCATATCCCTCATTTCCACCCCCTTTACCCCTTCCTTTTCACAACCACTAATTTTATACTGTGTGTCTGTCTCTGTTTTGTATATTCATTCATTTGTATTTTATTTTAGATTCCACATATAAGTGGAATATCTTGCAGTGGATATCATGCAGTATTTGTCTTTCTCTTTGGCCTCCTGATGCAAAGAGCTGACCCATTTGAAAAGACCCTTTATGCTGGGAAAGATTGAAGGGAGGAGGATAAGGGGATGACAGAGGATGAGATGGTTGGATGGCATCACTGACTCAATGGACATGAGTGTGTTTAAACTCTGGGAGTTGGTGATAGACAGGGAGGCCTGGTGTGCTGCAGTCCATGGGGTGGCAAAGAGTCAGACATGACTGAGTAACTGAACTGATCTGACTTATTTCACTAAGTATAGTTTTCTCTGAATCTATCCACATTGCTGCAAATGGCAGAATTTCAATTTTTGTAGCTGAATAATATTTCATTATATATATATATATATATATATACATTTTTTTTATCCATTTGTCTATTGATGGGCACTTGGGTTACTTTCTTAACTTGGCTATTGTAAGCAATGATGATATGAACATTTAGAACTTCCCTGGTGTCTCAGATCGTAAAGAATCTGCCTGTATCTTTTCAAATTAGTGTTGTTTTTTGTTTTGTTTTTTCCAGCTGTATACTGAGATATGGAAATGCTAGACTATATGGTAGTTCTACTTTTTAGTTTTTGGAGGAGTTTCCATATTGTTTTCCATATGGCTGCACCAATTTACCTTTACCCCAACAGTGGGTAAGGGTTCCTTTGTTTCCACATTCTCTCTAGCATTTGCTAATTTTAGGCTTCTTGATGACGGCCAGTCTGACAGCTGTGAGGTAATATCTTGTTGTTTTGATTTGCATTGTTCTAATATTAGTGATATTGAATATCTTTTCATGTGCCTGCTAGCAATCTGCATTTCTTATTTGGAAAAAAAATGTATATTCAGGTGCTCAGATTTTTTTTTTTTAAATATTGAGTAGTATGAGCTGTTGCTACATTTGGAAATTAACTTCTTCTCTGTCATATCATTTTAAAAAAATTCTCCCATTTTGTGAATATTTTCTCCCATTTCTTAAGTCATCTTTTGGGTTTTGCTATGCAAAAACTTTAAGTTTAATTAGGTCTATTTTATTTATTTTTGCTGTTAGATTTTGTTTTATGAAATAGGTCAAAAATATTTGTATGACTTATATCAATGAATGTTCTGCCTATGTTTTCTTCTAAGAGTTTTATGGTTTCAGGTCTTACTGTTATGTCTTTAATCCGTGTGGGGCTTATTTTTGTATATGATGTGAGAAACATTCTAATCTCATTGTTTCACAGAACTAGAACAAATAATCTTAAAATTCTTATGAAATCACAAAAGATCCTGAATTGCCAAATCAATCTTGATAAAAAGAACAAAGTGGAAGTATTATCTTCACAGATTTCAAACTATACTACAAACTTGCAGTAATCAAAACAGCATGATATTGGCACAAAAAAGAACACATAGATCAATAGAACAGAAAAGGGAGTCTGAAGATAAACCCACACACGTATGGGCAATTAATCCACGACAAAGTTGGAAAGAATATACAATGGTGAAAAGACACTCTATTCAACAATTGCCATCATTTTTAATAAATTCAGTGGTCACTTTGATTATCCGCACAACACACTGACTTCTCCTTGCTTTGATTTTCCTATTTTGATTCCTCCTTGAATCTTATGACCACCAGGTAATTCTCCTTGTGATCTCTCCCCCATTGATCTCACATCTTCTTTCAATGTTTCTCACCACTTTGTGATTCTTATTTCTCAGCTCACTCAGGTTTGATCCCAGGGCCCATTATCAAAATTATTTCTTTGCATGTTCTCTTGTTCTACTCTTGATTCATAATTGCATGTACCTGCCCCCTCTAGTGAGCAATAAGCAATACTTTTCTAAAGTATTGAAAAAAAATACATATATATAAGAGGGGTTTTACTATCATGTTTGTGGCAATGAAACATGAACCATGGACAGACTCTGGGATCTTGGATTGATGCATGTACCATGTAGCAAATAATGCAGCAGAAGTAGAATTCTGGATTCATTATTCATAGTTGATCTTTGTTTTTCATCATAGTTTGAAGAACTTCAACATTTTCCAGTCTTTATGTAGATGATGAAAATTTAGAAAGTTCTCAGAATCCTTGAAGTCTTTCCTTGGATATTCATAAACCATGCAGAACATGGATGGCTTATATGAGTCCTTTATTATTTTTTTAAATTCTGATTATATTTATAATTTTCACCTGATTATCACTGTTGTTATTATTGCAACTGCTACTGCTATCACTCATAATGATACAACTGATTATCATAATAGCAATGACTGACTTATTCCATATTTGCACTAATAAATACAAGTATTTTACAAATATCTCAAATTTAGAAGATGAATGTTGATTTCACTTGATATAATATAAGGATACTGACAGTCAATGAAATTGACTTAGCTAGGCAGTTGATAGAATCAGGAGTAGAAACCAGTTCTATTTAAATTTAATGCCCATTCTGTTAACCACTATACAGTCTCCTTCAATTGCTCATTGGCAACAAAACACATTACGACTCCAGGCACTGATGGCCAAATGTAGCTGTAATATTGTGTATCCTTTGGAAAGATTTCTCATCAACAAAATGTCTATACAGCATAGAATTATACCTAAAATGTAAATTCTTACTATACATATTTTATGATATATAACTTAGGAAATGTGTATCTACATTTAGAATAAGTTTTAGTAAGGAATTAGGTTAAAAGAACACACCAATTTATAAATGATTTATAAGTATTAAGCATATTTTAAAACTTTTTTTCCTTCTTTTTTCTGGCTCATGAGTAAATTTTTGGAAATACTTATACAGGCTCATCCAGATTATGTTAGTCAGATAAGTATTCTGAAAATAATGTGTTATAACAAAAATTCCCTTAACACCTACATTAGAGAAAGATATATTTTAAAAATCCCTAGATTTTTACTCATCATTGTATCTCTTTAGCACATGAAATAAAACTAGTTAGCCAGTAAATGCACTTTATATGTTTCAAACAAAATGAAAATTTAGTAAAAAAATATTGTTATTTATTTTCTATTTTATTTAAGATAGTGTTGGTATAACTGGGTATATAACATCGTATGCTTATCCTAAAAGTCAAACAGAGATCACTCAATAAAACTCAAATAAAAGAAAATTTCTAGTGCTATATTTTAGCATGTAACTTAAATAACCAACACATTTAATTTTAAATAAATGAGATTATATCTTGTATATTATTTTTATCATGGAAACTTTAATTTTTTTTTTATATTTCTTCTTTTCCCCTTATTTTTCTTCCTCTCTGCCCTTCTTTTCTTTTCAAACCCCTTCTTTCAATGTAGGTACTAACATTAACAGTCTCTTATACAATTTTCTGTACCTTCTGTGATCAAATTTAAAAATCTATCTATTCATATTTTAAGCTGTATATCTTTGTATCTATGCATCTATGTCTCTATCACCTATTTATATCTATCAGTCGCTCTACCTACTAGTGTTTTAATTAAAAATAGACCATATATTTTATTGCCTTCTCAGAAACCCGCTTTACCACTTAATATATTGTGGAACATCTCTAGAAGCCAATTGATGAGCCATGCCGTGTAGAGCCACCCAAGATGGATGGGTCATGATGGAGAGTTCTAGCAAAAGGTGGTCCACTGGAGAAGGGAATGAAAAACACTTAAGTATTCTTGCCTTGAGAACCCCATGAACAGTGTGAAAAAGCAAAAAAATTGGACACTGAAAGATGAACTCCCCAGGTCGGTAAGCGCCCAATATGCTACTGAAGAGCAGTAAAGAAATAACTCCAGAAAGAATGAAGAGATGGAGCCAAAGCAACAACACCACCCAGTTGTAAATGTGACTGGTGACGAGTGTAAAGTCCAGTGCTGTAAAGAGCAATATTGCATAGGAATCTGGAATGTTAGGTCCATTAATCAAGGCAAATTGAAAGTGGTCAAACAGGAGATGACAAGAGTGAACATCGACATTTTAGGAATCGGCATACTAAAGTGACTGGAATGAGTGAATTTAACTCAGGTAACATTATATCTATTATTGTGGGCAAGAATCCCTAAGAAGAAATGGAGTAGCCATCATAGTCAACAAAAGGAGTCCATAATACAGTAGTTGAATTCAGTCTCAAAAATGACAGAATGATCTCTTCATTTCCAAAGCAAACCATTTAATATCACAGTAATCTAAGTCTATGCCCCAACCACTAATGCTGAAGAAGCTGAAGTTCAACAGTTCTATGAAGACCGACAAGGCTTCCAAAACTAAATGCCAAAAAAGATGTATTTTCATTATAGGGGACTCGAATGCAAAAGTAGGTAGTCAAGAAATACATGAGTAACAGGCAAATTTGGCCTTGGAGTACAGAATGAAGCAAGGCAAAGGCTAGTAGAGTTTTGCCAAGACTCATAGCAAACATCTTCTTCCAACAACACAAGAGAAGCCTCTACACATAGACATCACCAGATGGTCAATTCTAAAATCAGATTGATCATATTCTTTGCAGCCAAAGATGGAGAAGCTCTACACAGTCAGCAAAAACAAGACCGAGAGCTGACTGTGGCTTCAGATCATGAACTCCTTATTGCCAAATTCAGACTTAAATTGAAGAAACTAGGGAAAACCACTAGATCATTCAGGTATGACATAAATCAAATCCCTTTCGATTATACAGTGGAAGTGAGAAATAGATACAAGGGATTAGATCTGATAGACAGAGTGTCTGAAGAACCATGGACAGAGGTTTGTGAGATTGTAAAGGAGGCAGTGACCAAGACCATCCCCAAGAAAAAGAAATGCAAAAAGGCAAAATGGTTGTCTGAGGATGCCTTACAAATAGCTGTGAAAAGAAGAGACATGAAAGGCTAAAGAGAAAAGAAAATATATACCCGGATTCAGAGTTCCAAAGAATAGCAAGGAGAGATAAGAAAGCCTTCCTCAATGATCATTGTAAAGAAATAGAGGAAAAAAATATAATGGGAAAGACTAGAGATCTTTTCAAGAAAACTACAGATACCAAGGGAAAATTTCATGCAAAGATGGGCACAATAAAGGACAGAAATAGTATGGATCTAACAGAACCAGACGCTATTAAGAAGAGACGGCAAGAATACACAGAAGAACTATACAAAAAAGGTGTTCACGACCCAGATATTTAGGATGATGTGATCACTCACCTAGAGCCAGACTTCCTGAAATGCAAAGTCTAGCGGGCCTTATGAAGCAACACTATGAACAAAGCTAGTGGAATTTCAGTTGGGCTATTTTAAATCCTAAAAAATGATGCTGTGAAAGTGCTGCACTCAGTCTGCCAGCAAATTTGGAAAGCTCAGCAGTGTCCACAAGACCGGAAAAGGTCAGTTTTCATTCCAATCCCCAAGAAAGGCAATGCCAAATAATGCTCAAACTACCATTCAATTGCAATCATTTCACATGCTAGCAAAGTAATGCTCAAAATTCTCCAAGCCAGGCTTCAACATTATGTGAATCATGAAATTCCATATGTTCAAGTTGGATTTAGAAAAGTCAGAGGAACCAGAGATCAAATTGGCAACATCCGTTGGATCATCAGAAAGGCAAGAGAGTGCCAGAAAAAATATATATTTCTGCTTTATTGACTATGCCAAAGCCTTTGACTATGTGGATCACAACAAACTGTGGAAAATTCTTCAAGAGATGGGAATACAAGACCACCTGACCTGCCTCCTGAGAAATCTGTTTGGAGATCATAAAAGCAACAGTTACAACTGGACATGAAACAACAGACTGGTTCCAAATCGGGAAAGGAATACACCAAGGCTGTATATTGTCACACTGCTTATTTAACTTATATGCAGAGTACATCATGAAAAATGCTGGGCTGGATGAAGTACAAGCTGAAATCAGAATTGCTGGGAGAAATATCAATAACCTCAGATATGTAAATGATGCCATCCTTATGGCAGCAAGCAAAGACGAACTACAGAGCCACTTGATGAAAGTGAAAGAGGACAGTGAAAAGTTGGCTTAAAACTCAACATTAAGAAAACTAAGATCATGGCATGTAGTCCGATCAGTTCATGGCAAATAGATGGGGAAACAATGGAAACAGTGACAGACTTTCTTTTCTTAAGCTCCAAAATCACTGCAGATGGTGACAGCTGCCAAGAAATTAAAAGACACTTGCTTCTTGGAAGAACAGCTATGACCAACCCAGACAGCATATTATAAAGCAGAGATGTTACTTTGCCAACAAAGGTCTGTCTTGTCAAAGTTATGGCTTTTCCAGTAGTCATGTATGGATATGAGTGTAGGACTATAAAGAAAGCTGAGTGATGAAGAATTGATGCTTTTGAATTGTGGTGTTGGAGAAGACTTTTGAGAGTCCCTTGGACTGCGAAGAGATGCAACCAATCCATCCTAAAGGAAATCATTCCTGAATATTCATTAGAAGGACTGATGCTGAAGCTGAAACTCAAATACTTTGGCCGCCTGATACGAAGACCTGACCTAATGGAAAAGACCCTGATGCTGGGAATGATTGAAGGCAGGAGGAAAAGGGGACAACCAAAAATGAGATTGATGGATGACATCACTGACCCAGTGGATGTGAGTCTGAGTGAAACCCAGTAGTTGGTGATTGAACAGGGAGGCCTGGCATGTCCATGGGGTCACAAAGAGTTGGACTCAACTGAGTGACTAAACTAAGCTGAACTGAACTGATTGCTTCAAAGGTTGCTAAATATTTTATGTAATATTTATGAATTTTTAAAGTTTACATTTATATTAAATTTTCAAATGCAATTTTTGAATTTGCCTTGCTTATTGAAACAGTACAGCCATTTGTTTTCAAGTTTGTTTTATTTACTTATGTTTGGCTATGCTGAGGTCTTAGTTCTCAGGCTAATGATTGAAGTCATTCCCCTGCAGTGGCAGCTCAGAGTCCTAACATTTGGACTGCTGGGAAATTCCCTGTTTTTAAATTTCTGAATTTTAGTGACTACACTCTTCTTTTCTGCTAATTTCTTCATTGGGATATGTTTCATTTGGATATCAGGAAGGAAGCATATATATATATGTGTGTTCACTTCTCAGAGTAATGCAGCCTCTATGTTTAGGTTTGAGTTTATTGATTTATAGAAGAACAAATTATAATGGCATTTGCTCTACCAAACTTGAAGAAAAATATGAATTGAGAAAGTTTAATATTGAAAAGCCTGGTATTAACAGTTTAGTTACTAAAAGCAGGGATTCTTAAATCAAAGAAATTTGTTATAAACAGTATCTCAAAGCTTCAAAAGAGGAGGCTGCTCATAAAAATAACAGAAGCTGTAAAGAATTGAAAGAAGAGAAATGTTTCCTCAACAATGAATCTAATAGCTATTCTATGTGTGTCTCATGTTTTGATTTCTTTAATAGCAATTTCTAATTGGTGATTCATATGGATGCTTCCATCCATGCCATTAATATAAATGTCTTTCAAATCTTTCAGCTGCTAATGTCCTTTTTAACATTTTTCCGAAATCTTTTAAAGGTAAATGTAACTTGGATTATCATTCTTTTATATTTTTAGTTTTCTTAGTTTTACATATTCTTAAATTTATTTAACATTTGCAAAATTTTATATTATGTATTTTACAAAGCATATGATATATGAGCATATTCTGAAACATTTTATAATCATAGTAAACATATTATGTATTATACAAAAATTGTAGTTAACATATTATAAGATGCTATACATATATCTTAGATGCACAGCCAAAAAAAAACATTGAAAGGTCTGAGTTGAACAGTGACTTTAAAATCATCTCCATAAATAAGCAAACCTTTAAAGAATATCTTCACATACAGTACTTTGCTAGAAGCACAAAACACCAGAGTGGAAAGTTTGAGTTTCTTAAGACATGAAAGGGATAATTTATACCCTGCAAAGTG
Organism: Oryx dammah; assembly: GCF_014754425.2. Lineage (NCBI taxonomy): Eukaryota > Metazoa > Chordata > Mammalia > Artiodactyla > Bovidae > Oryx > Oryx dammah. The sequence goes on from NW_024070204.1 coordinate 24,953,140, forward strand.
AAGGTGACCTTGAGTTTTCTTTTAAACCAATAAAAAGGAAAGACTTTTGACTCTTATAACCTGCCAGTTAGCATCTAAAACTGGTTGGAGTAACTAGATCAGTGGTGCCTGACCCTGTTCATGCATGAAAATCACCTGAGAATAGGTTTCTCATCCTGAAATTCTGACTTAGTTGTTCTAGGCTGAATACAGCCCAGATCTTGGCAGTTCCCTTGGCTTGCCTGGTGATTCCAACTTCCCAAACAAAAGCTTGGGAGCTGATCTGAGAAAGAGCTTGCAGATTCACTGCTTGGTTAAGTTCAGGAGAGGGTCTAAGCATTTGATGTCTTGACAGCTCCAAAGACTCTAGGCTCCACTGCTTCCAACATGATATGCAGTGCTCATGGTAGATGTAATTTTTCATACTTCCTTAATGAAGTCCTTATTGTTCATTTGTTTTAAATATTTGCATATACCATTCCTTCTGCCAGGGAACTCTTACCACTATCAGCATTTTTTTTTAATCTTTCAAGAGAGTTTAGATTTCATCTCCTCTCTGAGGATGTTCCTCATGTAAAGGTAATTCACCACTCCTCTTTAGATATTACTAATGGGCAAATGTTTCTTTCTGTTTCTCAGGGAGAAATAGACCCTGTTCCCTCTATCAGAGAGCAAGTTTCTTGGAGGCTAAAATCTAGTCTTATTTACACAGTGTGGCATTACCACCACATACATTATTACATGCCTGCCACATCAGTTCAGTTCAGTTCAGTTCAGTCGTTCAGTTGTGTCTGACTCTTTGCGACCCTATGAATCGCAGCTCGCCAGGCCTCCCTGTACATCACCAACTCCCAGAGTTCACTCACACTCAAGTCCATCGAGTCAGTGATGCCATCCAGCCATCTCACCCTCTGTTGTCCCCTTCTCCTCCTGCCCCCAATCCCTCCCAGCATCAGAGTCTTTTCCAATGAGTCAACTCTTCGCATGAGGTGGCCAAAGTACTAGAGTTTCAGCTTTAGCATCATTCCTTCCAAAGAAATCCCAGGGCTGATTTCCTTCAGAATGGACTGGTTTGATCTCCTTGCAGTCCAAGGGACTCTCAAGAGTCTTCTCCAACACCACAGTTTGAAAGCATCAATTCTTCGGTGTTCAGCCTTCTTCACAGTCCAACTCTCACATCCATACATGACCACATAGATAAGCTCATAAAAACGATTGTCACTCAGTTGTGTCCAACTCTTTGTGATCCTGTGGGGTGTTACCCACCAGGCTCCTTTGTCCATGGGATTTCCTGGGCAAGAAGGAATCTTTCCAACCCAGGGATCAAACCCAGGTCTCCAGCATGCAGGTAGATTCTTTACCATCTGAGCCACAGAGCTCATAAAAGGGGCCCTCTAATTTTTAAATTGGCCAATTGATTAATTTATAAGACCTCAATTTTTTTTTCTAAAAGAAAAATCTGTTTTCAATCATTGCATTATCTGTAAAATATAGCTAACATCTATACAGCATAATTTAAAAGATAAAGCTAGAATAACATAGACATATATTTATTAAAAATACACATTTAAAGGTAATGTAACATTAGTCAAGCTTTGGTTTTATAGTTTCAACTATTGTGTATGAAGATTAGTATCTTAGTAACTATATATTAACTTTTGGTCTTTAAATGAAAAATGCACACAGGAATTAAAAAAAACACACACCATTATACTTACACGTTTTTTTGCTTTAAGTATAATTGATGTTATTCTTTAATGATAGTTTGAAAACTAACCATGTTGGTTACCGCACTAGATACCTTCTAAATTTACCTCATCTGATCTTCTTTTCCTGTGTGTGTGTGCTAAGTCACTTCAGTCATATCTGACTCTTTGGAACCCTATGGATTGCAGCCCGCCAGGCTCCTCTGTCCATGGGATTCTCCAGGCAAGAACACTGGACTGGGTGGCCATTTCCCTCTCCAGCAGATCTATCCAACCCAGGGATGGAAACCGTGGTTCTTACATCCCCTGCATTGGTAGGTGGATTTTTTTGCACTAGCGCCAACAGGGAAGCACCACCTGAATTTTAGAAATGGCCAAATGTAAAACCAAATCACACAGCTCATAGGTAGCTCAGCTGTGCTTGAACCCAGATCTGTTTTACTCTGATACTTTTGTTATTTTTAGTGCACTGAGTGCAAGAACATCATATGACATATTCTGAGTGCATTTATCTGGCTTCACCCTTTGAGAGAATGGGTTTAATAATTTAGATAATAATACTCTGTTTTCCTGTGTGAATCTGAGAGAATTACCCAACCTCTTACAGCCTCTTCAACAAAGGAAGAAAGAATCACGGGAGCTCTCTGAAGGCCTCGTGAGGCAATAGCATTACTATCAGTTCAGTTCAGTTCAGTCGCTCAGTTGTGTCTGACTCTGCAACCCCATGAATCGCAGCAGGGCAGGCCTCCCTGTCCATCACCAACTCCCAGAGTTCACACAAACTCTTGTCCATCAAGTCAGTGATGCCATCCAGCCATCTCATCCTCTGTCGTCCCCTTCTCCTCCTGCCCACAATCCCTCCCAGAATCAGAATCTTTTCCAATGAGTCAACTCTTTGCATGAGGGGGCCAAAGTACTGGAGTTTCAGCTTTAGCATCAGTCCTTCCAATGAACACCCAGGACTGATCTCCTTTAGAATGGACTGGTTGGATCTCCTTGCAGTCCAAGGGACTCTCAAGAATCTTCTCCAACACCACAGTTCAAAAGCATCAATTCTTAGGCACTCAGCTTTCTTCATAGTCCAACTTTCACATCCATACATGACCACTGGAAAAACCATAGCCTTGACTAGACGGACCTTTGTTGGCAATGTAATGTCTCTGCTTTTGAATACGTTATCTAGGTTGGTCATAACTTTCCTTCCAAGGAGTAAGTGTCTTTTAATTTCATGGCTGCAATCATCATCTGCAGTGATTTTGGAGCCCCCAAAAATAAAGTCTGGCACTGTTTCCACTGTTTCCCCATCTATTTGCCATGAAGTGATAGGACCAGATGCCATGACCTTAGTTTTCTGAATGTTGAGCTTTAATCCAACTTTTTCACTCCCCTCTCACTTTCTTCAAGAGGCTTTTTAGATAACTGCCTTAAGTGACTGATGTCAAATTTGTAATTTTGACTTTTAGGAAGGACAGAAGTACACCTACAGGGACATGGCCCTGGTCTAGTTCAAGCATTCTTCTGGTCCCAGTGGCAGACTTATATCATCCTATTTGACACTGGCTGTTTCTCTACTTTGGCTACTGGGTCAAGACTAAAAATCTGGTTTTGCATCATTTCACTGACAGCTGAAGTCTCAGGTGCCTGGTGTTTTTACTTTGGGATTCCAGAATAACATTGAGAGCTAACATTGACTAAGCCTATGTATGGAATATTAACTCAGTTATGCCAAGTGTGGAAAAGACAAGATGATGGGGAAAACTCACTCTTGCATGTAGAGGAGAATGCAACACTGTTAAATGGAAAGGCTAAAGGAGAAAATGCAAATGATATTTACTGAACCTTTGCAAAATGCAACATGAGAGCACATCTCCTAACCAGTAGCAAAGCACAGTAACAAAAAATGGGGTAATAATGTCAGTACTATTAGATTTGTGCTTTATGTAACACACATTGTTAGAATAGGGCATGATTCTGCTGGGTATGTTAGTTTCATATATAATTAATTATATTTAACATGTATATGTGTTTAAAACAATTTGAGTTATCTTTTTACAAATCCTGTGTGGCAATCTTTGTGTTTTAAAGTAAATGTTTAGGGTCTTCCCTGGAGGCCCAGTGTTTAAGAATCCATTTTACAATGCAAGGGACACAGGTTCGATCCCTGGTCAGGGAATTGTCCCACATGCACCAGAGCAACTAAGCCCATTTGTACTTCAACTACTGAAGTCCAGGGTCTCTGGAGCCCAAGCACCACAACTGCTGAGCTTGCAAGTCATAACTAGAGAGCCCGAAGCTCAGTAAGGAAACATCCTGCATGACGCAACAAAGATCCCACATGCTGCAAGTAAGACCTGATGCAGCCAAATAAATCAGTAAATTGAATGTTTAGATAATTCTGCTGTTGCTAAGTCACTTCAGTCGTGTCCAACTCTGTGCGACCCCATAGACAGCAGCCCACCAGGCTTCCCAGTCCCTGGGATTCTCCAGGCAAGAACACTGGAGTGGGTTGCCATTTCCTTCTCCAATGCAGGAAAATGAAAGTGAAGTCACTCAGTCATGTCCGACCCTCAGCAACCCCATGGACTGCAGCCCACCAGGTTCCTTAGTCCATGGGATTTTTCAGGCAAGAGTACTGGAGTGGGTTGCCATTGCCTTCTAATACAGTTGAGTTCAAATCTACCATATTGCTCTTTGTTTTTGCCTGTCATTTTCTCCTTATTCTACCTTTCCTGCCATTCTTTATATTGTGCTGTCTATAGCTTTCCAAGATGTACAGTGGTAAAGAGTCTACTTGTAAATGTAGGAAATGCAGGTTTGCTCTCTGGGTCAGGAAGATCCCCTTGAGGACAAAATGGCAACCCATTCCAATATTCATGCCTGGAAAATGCCTTCTCCATGTATAGCTAATACTGCTGCTGCTGCTAAGTCGCTTCAGTCATGTCTGACTCTGTGTGACCCCAGAGACGGCAGCCCACCAGGCTCTGCCATCCCTGGGATTCTCCAGGCAAGAACACTGGAGTGGGTTACTATTTCCTTCTCCAATGCATGAAAGTGAGAAGCAAAAGTGAAGTCACTCAGTCATGCCCGACTCTTAGAGACCCCATGGACTGTAGCCTACCAGACTCCTTCATCCATGGGATCTTCCAGGCAAGAGTACTGGAGTGGGTTGCCATTGCCTTCTAATACAGTTGAGTTCAAATCTACCATATTGCTCTTTGTTTTTGCCTGTCATTTTCTCCTTATTCTACCTTTCCTGCCATTCTTTATATTGTGCTGTCTATAGCTTTCCAAGATGTACAGTGGTAAGGAGTCTACCTGTAAATGTAGGAAATGCAGGTTTGCTCTCTGGGTCAGGAAGATCCCCTTGAGGACAAAATGGCAACCCATTCCAATATTCATGCCTGGAAAATTCCATGAACACAGAAATTCAGCTGGCTACAGTCCATGGGGTTGCAAAGCCATTCTTTATATTAATTACTTGAAAAAATTTTCATTTATTTCATGTTCAATTTTCTACTAGCTCTTTTATTATACTGTTTGTTATGATCTCCCACTGGTTATCTTAGAAACTGAAAACACAGTTTTAACATATTAGAGACAACAACATACATTTTTTATTTCCAGAGACAGCAAATTAGTATTTTTAAAATATGTAAAACAAGGGAAATATAATTAAATAGAATAACTTCATGTACTGTGCCTACATTTTGTGCAAATGTTACCTATTCTACATTTTTTTATAAACCACAAGTATTTAGTATTACTTCACACAGTGAATAGAATTTTATATTTAGTCATGTATTTACCATTTCTAACATTGCTTATTCCTTAGATTTATCTGCTTCCATCTGAATATAGCATTTCCCATAGTGGAGGTGTAACTGAAAATAAATCTCAGCTTTTGTTTTTCTGAGACTATTTTTATTTCATCTTTATTTTTGAAGGATATTTTTGCTTTTTATAGAATTTTTTTAACCATTCTATCTTATTTCATTACTTTTCTTTGCCTCCTGCTGAGACAAAGTTTCTGTTGAGAAGTTGGTTTTATTTCTTATTATTAATCATGAAAGATAATATTTCTTTATCTCTGGGTGATTTTAAAATTTATTCTTTCCATTTCATTCTCTGCTATTTGGTTATATTTGTCTTACATGTCATTTTTTCTGTGTTTGTTTGTATGGTTTATTTATTCACTCTCTTAAACACATGGTTTGATATCTATTTTTATATTTTAAAAATTATTTTTATTACGTCTTTTAAAAATTGCTTCTAGCCCATTCTCCCTCTTTCTACTTATTCTAGGACTTCAATCACATACATGTTAATTTTTGTATCATATGCTGCATTTCTCTTATATGCATTCTCTTTTTCAATTTTTTATCTGTGTTTCAGGAAGGATATTTTCCCCTGAATAGTCCTCTAGTTTTGTTAACTTATTAAACCATTTTGTCAACTATTTTCTCTATTTAAAAAGCTAATACTCACTATTTTGATGCTTGAGCCTGTTTCAACATCCACATTTTTTCAAGTGTAGTTCTGTTGACAGTTTCACCTCCTGAATATCACTTGGCTGTTTTATCTCCTAACGTGTCTAGTTATTTTTATTGCGCACTGAACATTGTGGATAATATGTCCTGAGAATTGGGATTATACTGTCTTCTTCTGAAGGGTATTGATATTTGTTCTGATAAGCAGTCTTATCCCCATGGAGCTCCTTGATTCTGCTGAAACTTGATTTTAGGCCCATGAGAGCAAATTTATTTCTGTTTAATCTTGTTCCTACTGCATTTCAGAGCTTCAGCTGAATACTCAAAATCTTCACTGTTATGTCCATTCTGACTGGGTTCATATACAAATATACTTTGGCACTATGAACTCTCTGATTTTTCCATTTGACTCTGCCAGCCAGCATTTGCTCTGTCCTAGGTAGCCAAAGTTTTCCAATGAATATTTATAGTCATGAGTATCAGCAGAATTTTTATATACATTTTGAAGAAAACTTGTATGCAGTTTTTGCCTGTCTTGGGTTCTTTCCTCAAAACTTTGTTGCCATGTCTACCTTAGTGCCCAATCTCTATTTCATCTGTGTAGCAATATAGCTACTTTCTTTGCACACTCCATATTCCTGAGCACCTTTGGAAAACACACCCAGGAAAAAAGCTAAGATAAATGTGGAGCTCACTTTTAATGCTTTCTTTATCTCAAGTATCATAGCCCTGAATTGGCTATTGTCCTAGAGAAAAATTGGTGTCTCAATTAAATTAACCTCAAGTAGGGAAGAGGTAATTCACAGATCTGCGACTGTTATCTTTTTCTTTTTTTCCACAGATGCCTTATGTGAATCTTTATGGTATAAAAGTCTCATCTCTTGCACACATGCCTGAATCTAAGCCATGCGCTCTTATTTTCAGGTAGCGAATATGGCAGTTTATTTTTTACTTCCTTATGTTGGTTGGTTTCTCTGTCTAGAAAGCTTCCAATTCAATTTAGTCTCTCTCTCCCTGCCCATGCTACCTTCAGACTCAATCTACCTAAAGAAAACATACTCAACTCTTGAGAAATAGTTCAAATATCATTTTTCTTTGAACTCTTCCTCTCCAAGTTCAAGCAGAATTAAAAGCTTCTTCCTATATTTTTCAAAAGTCACTGAACATAATATATTTTTATGTTTAATATATCACATACTGGGCTACATGCTTTTGAAGCAGATCATATTTTCCCAATTGTTTGTGTTTCTCTCTCTTCAACAGTAACATGTGCATGGAAATGAAGGTAATTAATACTTCTTAGGTAAAGAATAAATGGCCATGTGAATAAAATATTAATAATACATTTGATTTGATAAGCAATATTGATATGATATGCTTAGTGCATTAGGTAAAATTTCTCTGATTATTCTAACCACATTCCAAATAAGATTAAAACAAATGACTGAGGAAGAAGAAGTTTCCATAATAGGTAGTCATGAGTTTAGTAACCAAGAGACTGTTTTTCTGAATCTAGACTCCATATTCTTTCCAGTAACCAAAGCTATTAATTCTTCATTTGAATGGAGATTTCTGCAAAATTATTATTTTAAAATATACAGATGATATACAGCAATAAGAAATAAGAGAAAAAATTTTCATTCTTTGTTGTAATCCAGATTAATAGGGTAGAATCATTAAAATAGATGTAATCTCTCAATTCACATATGCAGACATATACATACATTTATACATTTTTAGAAAATATGCATTATGAATTTCTTAAAATATCATCAAAATTTCAAGAAAGAAACATAACACTTTACAAAAATGTAATATAGGAACCACATATGTAAAATATGTTTTTTAATTAGAAGTAGTAAACTTGTGACTAATTTACCATTAAAAATTTATAGAACTGTAAACTATACAACCAAGTGATGTCTTATAAATCTTTATTAACATGTACACATAATTTGAACCAAAATTTTCTCTGAAAGCTAAGTATGGATGATTTATATATACAAGTATAAAGTAATTATTTCATTTGAATAGCAATTTCTACCATCTAGGTAAAATCATTCTTTTGTTAATCACTAACTTAGAAGTAGAAAAGACACTGTGACAATGTATTTAATCATTGCAACAGTGAGACAAATTTAGGCAGAATTATACATCTCTATTTTTCTATTACTGTGAAAGTGGAATTAGGCTCCTCACTGATATTACATTAGATGATAGACTTACGTTTTCTGTTTCAAACAGATTTTATCAATTACAATTAATAAATCAAACAGTTTCCAGTTTCAGAACCCTGAGCATTTTCTCTTGTCATTATATAATACTTCTTATTAAACCAAAAATGCAGAAATAAATTTTATAAGTGTTTGTCTAAATTAAAATACCAAACACACTGAGACTACACTTTCTATTATATCTATTTTTCAAGTAGTTGAACACAGTTTCTAAATTCTTTGTGCAGAAGTGTCACTGTCTTTCTCTTTTACTTCTTTCTATTGTTTACCTTCTTTTTCACTCAGGTTGATTTCTAGTTTGGGACACATTATTGGCAAATAGCAACTAACCATGAAATCATTGCAACTACGGTGGCAGTTTAATTTCTATGTGCAAATAGAAGAGTTTCTCCAATTCCTATGTATACCAATTTTTATACTAAGGTACAAAATGTCACAAAATTATGTTATTCCCATACTTTGGCCACCTGATATGAAGAATTGACTCATTGGAAAAGACCCTGATGCTGGGAAAGATTGAAGGCAGGAGGAGAAGAGAGCAACAGAAGATGAGATGGTTGGAAGGCATCGCCGACTCAATGGACATGAATTTGAGCAAGCTCTGGGAGTTGGTGATGGACAGGGAAGCCTGGCATGCTTGGGGTCACAAAGAGTCAGATACGACTGAATGACTGAACTGAACTGAATCAACTATTCAGAAACTAGGAAGCTAAAAACTAGAGAAAATATATTTTCTTACCTTACATTCTCTGTAATCTACTGAAAGGCCACAATCTTTGTAGAATTCTATAGAAACAGCTTCTAGGATATAGATAAAGAATGAAACTACAATAAAAATTAGTACACATTAAAAGATGAGGTTGTATTAGCCTTATTTAGTTCTTGAAAAGGCAAAATACCAAAGGGAAATATCTGCATATCTGCCTAGCTGCAGGCCGTTTTGTCCCCAAGCAAACAGGAATGCCTTTTCTTCTATACTGTATTATTTCTTTCCAAGTTGTATGAGACTGATCATTCAGTTCAGTTCAGTCGCTCAGTCATGTCTGACTCTTTACGACCCCATGAATCGCAGCATGCCAGGCCTCCCTGTCCATCACCAACTCCCAGAGTTCACTCAAACTTAACGTCCATTGAGTCGGTGATGCCATCCAGCCATCTCATCCTCTGTCGTCCCCTTTTCCTCCTGCCCCCAATCCCTCCCAGCATCAGAGTCTTTTCCAATGAGTCAACTCTTTGCATGAAGTGGCCAAAGTACAGGAGTTTCAGCTTTAGCATCATTCCTTCCAAAGAACACCCAGGGCTGATTTCCTTCAGAATGGACTGGTTTGATCTCCTTGCAGTCCAAGGGACTCTCAAGAGTCTTCTCCAACACCACAGTTCAAAAGCATCAATTCTTCAGCACTCAGCCTTCTTCACAGTCCAACTCTCACATCCATACATGACTAATGGAAAAACCATAGCCTTGATTGTTTAAATCAGATCAATTTATATATGACTATTCCTTTCCATTGTCTTAAAGGAAACAAGCATCAAACAGTGATCTACCAAAAAATATTAGTTTGAGGTTCTTTGTAGCAGAAATGAATAATGTGCATCAGGATGATAAAAGCCTGTCAGCAATTATTATACACTTAATTTTGTCATGACTATTATAATTCAATTGAAAAAGAGTTGAAATTTAATGTTCTAATGCTGTAAATTAAAAGTAAATTAAAGAACCTAAGAAATGTTTATTTTATTCTAGATCAGGTAAATTCTCAAAGTGGAATTTAAATGTGAATTTAGTTTTGAGTGCGAGCTTCTACATTTATTGAAATCTTTAATTTTCCAAAGATTTTTTTAAACAATTATATTGAATGATCTGGTAGCCCTTTAAGCACTAAATGGAAAAAAGATGTTATTTTTTTTTAGATTTATGGTTAAATTTTATAAAATGGTTTCACATAAGTTTGGAGTCCACAAAGACCTATTTTTTAAATATGTAATTGTTGTCTAACCAAGAAATTTAGAAGGAAAATATTTCCAAAAGTCTTTATAATTTATTACAGTGAATAATAAATTCACTCTATCTCTTCTTTCCTTGATATTTTTTACAACTTTCTCTCTTCTCATTTCACATGTGGATAATAAAAAGGATCCCCAAACACAAAGACTGATGGATTTTCAGAGGTTGAACATGTTAAATGTTGACTATGTTTATAACTACATATTTGAGTGTGAGAGGAAGAAGCTTGTTTGCTCCCCTTAATCAAATTCTATATTTAAATGGAGGTTCTAAGATCCATATAGTCTAAGGTATAGCTTTTCCGGTAATCATGTATGAGTGTGAGAGTTGGACCATAAAGAAGGCTGAGTGGCAAAGAATTGCTGCTTTTGAACTGTGGTGCTGGAGAAGACTCTTGAGAGTCTTTTGAACTGCAAGGAGATCAAACCAGTCAATCCTAAAGGAAATCAGTCCTGAATATTCATTGGAAGGACTGATGTTGAAGCTCCAATACTTTGGCACCTGATGTGAACAGCCAACTCATTAGGAAAGGCCCTTATGCTGGGAAAGATTGAATGCAAGAGGAGAAGTGGATGACAGAGGATAAGATGGTTGGATGGCATCATGAACTCAATGGACATGAGTTTGAGCAAGCTCCAGGAGTTGGTTATGGACAGGGAAGCCTAGCATCTTGCAATCCACAGGGTAGCAAAGAGTTGGACATTCAGTTCAATTCAGTCACTCAGTCGTGCCTGACTCTTTGTGACTCCATGAATTTTAGCACGCCAGGCCTCCCTATCCATCACCAACTCACGGAGTTCACCCAAACTCATATCCATCGAGTCGGTAATGCCATCCAGCCAATTCATCCTCCATCATCCCCCTCTCCTCTTGCCCCCAATCCCTCCCAGCATCAGAGTCTTTTCCAATGAGTCAACTCTTCACATGAGGTGGTCAAAGTATTGGAGTTTCAGCTTTAGCATCAGTCCTTCCAATGAACATCCAGGACTGATCTCCTTTAGAATGGACTGGTTGGATCTCCTTGCAGTCCAAGGGACTCTCAAGAGTTGTCTCCAACACCACAGTTCAAAAGCATCAATTCTTCAGTGCTCAGTTTTCTTCACAGTCCAACTTTTACATCCATACATGACCACTGGAAAAACCATAGCCTTGACTAGATGGACCTTTGTTGGCAAAGTAATGTCTCTGCTTTTGAATATGCTATCTAGGTTGGTCATAAGTTTCCTTCCAAGGAGTAAGTGTCTTTTAAGTTCATGGCTGCAATCACCATCTGCAGTGATTTTGGAGCCCCCCCAAAATAAAGTCTGACTCTGTTTCCACTGTTTCCCCATCTATTTGCCATGAAGTGATAGGACCAGATGCCATGACCTTAGTTTTCTGGATGTTGAGCTTTAAGCCAACTTTTTCACTGAGAAATTAAACTGAACTGAAATACCTTTATTGAGAATTCCATGCATACATTTTATTCACACTCCTGTTTTGCTTATAGGTTTTAAGATTTTTTCAAATACTAATTTATTTATTTGGCTGTGCCGGGTCTTAGTTGCAACACACAGGATCTTGGTTGAGGCACGTGGGTTGTTCATTACTGTGTGTGGGCTTCTATTCGTTGCATGCAGGCTCCAGAGCTCGTGGGCTTAATTGCCTCATGGTATATAGTATCTTAGTACTTCTCTGATTAGGGATCAAATAGGCATCCCCTGCATTGGAAGGCAATTCTTACCCACTGTTCCACCAGTAAAATCCCTAGATTTTTCTTGAGTATGATTATGGCATTGATTTTTTAAGAGGCTTCTGTCAGCCTTTCCTTATCTTGGCTCCTGAAAGCACCAGTTTAAGTACTTTGGTAGCTATCTCTCACTCTCTCTCTTTTTTCATTTTTTTTTTTTCCCCTTGATATTTTTTTCAATTGTCTCTCCTCACCTGTCCTTGTTCCTCTCTTCCCCATTCCACTGGTCCCTTCCCTCTCTTCTCTTGTATGTAATTGTTCAACAAGCTTTTGTATTTAGCTGTGATGGCTGGACATGGATGTGTGGCATTATAATTCCACTGAACGGATATAGAAAAAGTTAACTATTTCTCACTGATGAACATCTAATTTCTATCTCATATTCTCCCATTACAGTTTATCAAAGTATATACCTACTGTTATCATGTTTGTTGGAATTCTAAAAGCAGATTTGATGTGTAAAGATTGTTTATACTGCCAGATATTTTCTCAAACATTTGTCACAATTTACATTCCCATCATGCATGACTGAATTGCTTTCCAACACTATTGCTGGTACCAGATATTACCAAGTGTGAGTATGTGTATGTGTGTATGTGTGTGGGTGCATATTTGATCAGTCATTCTGCTCTGCCTCCTAATATTAGTATTCAAACTTAATGCATGATTAAGCAAATTTAAAACAGAAAAGTTAGAAGTTTGGACCTTAAAACTGGACACACCTCACTTGCCATAACCCTAAACAATATTTAGACTGTAGTTAATGTATTCATAGGGCTGTTTTTATTTATCTATAGCTAATAGAAAGTGGTAAATAATCCACCTGCCAATACAGGAGATGTGTGAGACATGGGTTCAAATCCCTGGGTCAGGAAAATCCTCTGGAGGAGGAAATGGCACCCTAATCCAATATTCTTTCAGGATAATTCTGTGGACAGAGGAGCTTAGCGAGCTACAGCCCATAGAGTCTCAAATAGACGAATGTGACTGAGCAAACAATAGAAAGAAACCAAATGAATCCTTAATTACACATCTCATATTAACAGAAAAACAGTGGATTCCTTTTTTTCATAACTTTAGGTTTGCTTCTTTACTTATCTCCTCGATTTATTGCTTATAATTAGTAAACTGATTTTCCTATGACATGTGTTATCAAGATATTAAGCTAATTTAGGTAAAAAATCAGTTTTTCCCAGAGTTTTGACTATTATATGTATACTTTGACTACTATATGTATTCTTTATCACATGACTGTCAGCTGGCCCTCTGGATTGAAGGGGTCCAATCTGCAGATACAGATACAGAGCACCAACTTTACCAAGTCATTATATAAGAGACACAGATTTTATACAACATCCACAGATTTTCGTGTTGGGGATGGTGTTCTGGAACCAATAATGTCAATACCAAGGGATAACTGTATACTGAAAATGTGTTATCATCAGTCAAGTACCACTGTAAATTACTTAGAGCCTAATCCCACTGGGCAAGTCAAAGAGACAATAAAACACCTACATAGGCATTGTCCTGCTGAAAGGGAGTGAGCTACAGTATACCTCTTCTGTCTTCCTTCAGTCTTTAGCTGAGCTCTGCTCCTGAGGAATGAGTGTCCGTCCCACAGTGTTTCCAGGCTGCTGAATGTGTAGCCAAGTATTCTCAGAGAAAGCATTCAGACCAGCGGTAGAAAGTTTGATAGGTGTTCAAGGAAGATGTGGCAGTAGTGATTAGACCTGGCGACTGCTACTGCTAAGTCACTTCAGTCGTGTCCAACTCTGTGAGATCCCACGGACTGCAGCCTACCAGGCTCCTCCGCCCATGGGATTTTCCAGGCAAGAGTACTGCCATTGCCTTCTCCAGACCTGGTGACTGAGAATTAGTAAATACCTTACATGCCTTATTTAGAAGCAACTATGAAAAAGAGTAAGAAATATGACCCATGAAATCAAAAGCTAGTAAAGTGTCTATGCTTCTAGTGGTCTAGGTTGAGTTTCAGACTCTGTCTACTTTTTAAATTTTAATTTTCAGTACTAAATGATAACTCCCTATTTGTCACTTAAAAAACTGGCCTCACTATCCAAACAAATAAACTCAGCAAGAATCATTAGACATTTCCACTCTATTAAATTAGTGTTTCATTTCTTTATTCAAAAAGTGCAATGAACTTGTTTTATGCTGGGAACTGAACTAAAATCTGAAGATACAAAAATGAATAAGACCTCCCTTGTCCTGAAGAAGATCATGCTCTAATATATAAACCAGTGAGAAAACAAAACTAGCACATGTGCTTTGTACAAGATCAATGATAAGCAGAGAAAATTATCATGTGAAATAAATGACCTGTCACTGAATTCATGAACCAGATAATAAATTACCCATTGAATAGAGAATCAAATCAGATAATTCATCTGGCTAAAATAATTCTTTGCCTATTCCTGGCATATAGAGTAAAATTAAATTCTCCACCTAAGCCTGCAAGAAAACACGTAATCTGCTTCCTTCCCCTATTTATAATTTTTATCTAGTATTCTTAACCTTCCTAGGTATAAGGAACTCACCTCCCAATGCAGGAGACATAAGAGTCACAGGTTCAATCCCTGGGTTAGAAAGATACCCTGGAAGAGGAAATGGCAACCCATTCCAGTATTCTTGCCTGGAGAATCCCATTGACAGAGGAACCTGGCGGGATGTAGTCCATAAGGCCACAAAGAGTCAGACGTGACTGAAGCCATGTAGTGTGCATGCACATTCCTAACCTACACTAGTCTCTTCTCAGTTTCTGGAACCAAGCAAACTAGTTTTCCATTTTACTTTTATATGGTTAGAATTTTCTTTTCCTATAGCTAAGGGGAAAAATAACCAAAAAGTTCATTTGATTTTTTCATAGAAAGATGGAAGATCTTATGGAAAACCCTAAAACAGCTTTTTGGCCCACCCAATAACTATGCTTGATTTATCTACATAATTTATTCCTCAAGTTAAATTTCACTATCAAAAAACTTATTTTTCTAACCACTCAACTCAATAATACCCATAAAAATATTGGTGTTTGGTTATTACTATGGTACATGAATTGACATTATTCAGGGGAACACCAGAAATTGAAGGTGGTAAATAAACAGTATGCTTCAATGTTTTTTGAAAGACAGGGGAGGACACTTTTGCAGATTAATTCTAATAGGCCCTTATCTTTTGTAGGAAGAGGACACCACTAATGGCGTGTTCAGAATTTGACAGTTATAATTTCAGACTTTCGAAGATTGATTTGTCAGCCCAAACAAGCCTGTTATGCTAAAGTCAGAGCCTTGATAGAGAAAACATGAGACACTTAAATATGAGTTGGAAACATCTGGATGGATCTCAATAGAACTATGACTCTTATGATTCCTCTGAACCATTAGATTCTGAAGAAGAAATGCATCCTTTGCTAATAAAAATAGCACTGCCAAGGGGGATCTCTTGTGCACAAGACAAGAGCTACTCTCACCCTCCTTCCTATCTTGCAGGCCTATAACAAATATTGAGTCAAAGATGTGCAAGCTGGAAATATTGTGGGACTAATGAGGGAAAGAAGAGATTACATAGCAAACTAGCTAGCAAGTGGGTAGCACCAGAGGGACTGAATTTTGAGAATGTTTGATTGATGGATTTAGTACATAAAACTAAATGTGCAAGAGTTCATTGATTTGAGAACACTCTTTTGATATAAAAGATTTAACTCCCTAGCAGTGAAAGTTTTAGTCACTCTGTCATGTCTGACTCTTTATAACCCCATGGGCTGTAGCCTGCCAGACTCCACTGTCCATGGAATTCTACAGGCAAGAATACTGAAGTGGGTAGACATTCCATTCTCCAGGGGATCTTTCTGACCCAGGAATTGAACCCAGGTCTCCTGCATTGCAGGCAGATTCTTTACTGTCTGAGCCACCAGGGAAGCCAACTTTCTAGCAGAGACCCCAACAAGTAAGGTAAACTCACTACTAGAGAAGCTCTGAGAAGTCTGGAGTAAGTAATGGTCTATATTGAAAGAAGTTGAAATGCTTGAGTTCTCATCTTAGATGAAGGTGAAAATGACCCAGGGATATAAGCATGCAAGAATGGACACGTTACATAGGGTCAGAAGAAACACTGGAAGATTTTGTTTCACAGGAAGGCTCAGAGAAATGACTATTTACTAAGGCCACCAGGATTATGCTGGCAAAAGGATACCAGCTTCACTAAGAAGTCTGGTGTTTGGTCTCTGCTGCTGTCCAGGGTTAAGTCTGGGAGATATAGTTTCTTGGCTCATTAATAGCAAAGGGTATTTCTAAGTTCTAAAGCAACTAAAGCCAGACTGTAGGCTTCCAGGAGTCAGAGGGCTTTGGTTACTTTAACAGCCTTGGAGGAACAACCAAATAGCTTAAGGAGTTCAGCTTCAGATCATAATTCTCTATGTGATTAATCAGCCTAACTATAGACAACTAAAAAAGCTTTGCCTTGTAAGTCTCACAGGGGAAGATGCCCTTCCCAAAGCAGATTTGGTGCACAGCTAATGTACTGCCCACATTTTTCATCAATGCCTCTGGCAGCCCAGGCACCTCTTCCTCATTCTACTTTGTAAGCCTAATATTGAAGTAATTGAGCAGAGTGATATTCTTTGGGAGGTCCAGACAAGCCAAACTCTAAAGAGTCATGGGCCCTTCCCCAGAATGTCACAGATTAGCACCAATATTAGTCTAAAGAAGACAAGGCTGATGATCTCCATCATATCTGCATTTAACCCACCAGCCTGGTTACAATGGCAACCAGATGAATCCTGGAGAATGACTGTAGACTAGAACAAGCTAAAATAATTTGCAGTCCTGATCTCAAATCCAAGCTGAATTTAATATCATTGCTAATGTCAACTAAAAGGGCTTAAAGTCTATGACATATTCTATTTATTTGGCAAATATTTTCTTTCTATTTCAACCAGTGAAAAGGATCAAAAATAGCCTGCATTCATGGAGTAGTCAACAATGTTCCTTTACTATTTTGCTCTATAGCTATGAAACTCTCTGGTTTTCCTTTCAAAATGATCTGGCTTGTCTGGACCTCCCAAAGAATATCACTTTGCTCAATTACTTCAATAATATTAGGTTTACAAAGCAGATGAACAAGAGGTGTCTGGGCTGCCAGAAGCATTTTTGATGAAAAATGTGTGCCTCAGAGATGAGACACAAACCTGAGAAAGTTTCACAAGCCTTCACTTCTATAAAAGTAAGAGAGAAATTTTTACTTCAAAGTAAAAGAGAAACAGTTCCTGGCATCTTGCATCCTCGAATACAAAGAAGGTAGTGTGACATTTATAGGTTCTCTTGGTTTGTAAAACCAGTACATTTCATAGCTAGTAATTCTGCTCTGATTCATAATCTAGGTGGCATGAAAGATCTGAGAAAGACCAAATAACAGTAGGTTCAGGCTATGACCCCATCGGCCCTGTTGTTTTTAACATGCAACCTGGCTGAGTCTAATGGGATTGTCAGTAACAAGAAATATTGCAATGTAGAGTTTATGAAAAAACTCTGGGAGAATTGTTAACACAGGTTCTTGAAAATCTAAAGGAAGGCCTTGGTACCTGCATCAGAGAATCATATGTTTCTTCAGAAAGTTCCTGGATACTACTGTAGGTAGCATAGATTTCTGCTTACCAAAACTGAGCTGGCTATTGCCACAGTGATGTGACAAATTTACCAGCAAAATAGACTAATGCCAGGCTCCAAGTTGGGCTGGGGGTCCAATCCAACAAGAAAAGGTAAATATTCCAGGTGTGGATGTAGTCTTATGTCATGAAGAAGCTCAGACAGCACCCATCTAGGGGCATATAGGATATCTGACCCATAGACATGGAATTCCACACAATATATCACTTAAACAGCAGACATATTTCACAACAAAGGAAATGCTACATAATCCAGAAGTTGATGGCTTCAGAATAGCATACTATAGGAGCTGATGAGGCACCAGCAGTGAGGCTGTACTTTGTGAGGTTGGGATGTCATTCTCTAGGATGTAGGATATTCACAGCATCAGAAGCATTTGAATGGAGCAGTGTTCCCAATTGGAAAGAATCCATGGGAGCATGCCTAGGTCTATATCCTCCACAGGTAATGCTCTGACAACTGAATCTGTTGCGAGTACTGATTACTGAACATGTCTGTCCAAAATAGGACTCCTCTGATGGAACATCTTTGCTTTTGAATTTTCCACTGTGCTGGCTCAGACGTTCTCAGAGCTTTATTGCAACCAGAGTTCTTTCAATGTTTCAATAGTCATCAGTCATATTTCAATAGTCAAAATTGACTGACTACTGTGCATGCATGTTAAGTCGCTTCAGTCGTCTCTGACTCTGTGCGACCCCATGGACAGCAACCCACCAGGCTCCTCTGTCCATGGGATTCTCTAGGCAAGAATACTGGAGTGGGTTGCCATTTCCTTCTCCAGACCACCTACTGTACTAGAGCAGAAAGTTCTACAGGAACTATGCTGATATAGAAGTGTTGAAATAATCAATAATGATCAATCATTATAGAAAGAATCTTTCAAAGAACATACTCAAAATACTAAAAATTATAAAAATTTTATATAGCAGATAGTTATATTAACTAAATCAAAGAAAATCACAATGAATTCAGATTGTTCAATCAAAAAATATTTAAATAAAAAGAAAAATGCTCTATATTCTTAACAATTTAGTATCATCAATATTTAACAGCATCAATATTTGATAACACTGCTCAGTTAGGCAATACCTCATGTCTTTTCATCTACTCTTTTAATTGTGTATTTTCTCTCTCTCTCACTGATATTCCTTTCTACTTTTTCTACCTAAATACCTGCCACTTATTTTACAGCCCTTACCATTCCATCTATCCCTTCTCCAGCTGATCTTCCCAATCCAGGAATTGAACCAGGGTCTCGTGCATTGCACATGGATTCTTTAGCAGCTGAGCTACAGGGAAGCCTACAATCCCATCACCAATGTAATTTTGAGTAAGATGATAAAGACCTCTAAGCTTCAGTTCTTATGTTGATAAAGTGTAGGTAATATTAACCCTTGTGATATTTTGAGGATCTAAGTTAAATTATAATCATTTTTCACTGGATACATTTCTTATGAAGAACTAAAGTGTAGACTGCCATGAAATATATCAATGCAGAGTATAGGGAAAGCTAAATTTTTGAGGCAACTATAGTTGTTTTTTGAACTTGCCTTAAATAGGAAAACTTAACCTTTCTAGTGTTACTTATTGGGGGATAGGAATGCCAAGAGAAAGAAAAATTATGATGACAATTTTTAAGCCCTGAACTCTGAGGGAAAAGCAGCACATGCCAATAGAAATGTCCTATAAATTGCTTGAGAGATAGGAAACTAGGCCTCATGTATAATAAAGTCAGGGCCAGTTGGATGGAGGCCATAATAGTGAATATTGGGCAGTCATAATTTGGCTATGTGAATAAGTAAGAAACTTTGTGTTAAAGCATAATTAAAATCAAGTTTAATAGACTACATCAAATTTTTTGTATTTTTTGTCTTGACCAGTTCTGGCTCTTGTTCATCAGTAATATAAGGTATAAAAAAAAGTATTTATTTACCATGGATATAAATATGCTACTATGGAAACAAATTCAGAAAACATAATGGCTAATAATAGATGGGAAAAATTAGCTCATTGTACTTGAGGAATTTACTTAAAATAGTGGATTGCTATTGATATTAATGAAATCCACTAAGATATTTGCTTGGATAGTCAATGGGCATTAAATATTCAATGGCCATTGCAGAGAATTTGGCCCAATAATATTTAGCATCAATCAGTTGTATTGCTTTCTCATGAGCAAAAATGACACCAGTAAATATGGCAATTTTATAATACACAAAGAGGATATTATATTAATTTTTTAATATTCTTGGGGTTCTTTTAAGCTCTGTGATTATTCTAATATTTAATAATATAAGGATTAAATATTTGATAGTGTAAATCTTAAGAGTGAAACTTGGTATACTAAGAAAAATTTCCAATTCTTACCTGAGACATAATTTATTAAAATTAATTTCAATAAAAGTAAAACTCCACATCATTTTTATAAACTAGTCTTTCTCATCTATATCTATGTTAATAAATAAATAAATACAATTATAGTCAATAAATATAAATTTTCCTGAGCAAAAACAAAACTCTTCTAGATCATTTCCTATTTCTGAGTTTCTATACCAGTATGCCTCTTGGATCCCACAGGAACAAAATCCCTGTTTCAATTGTATTCTCAATGTGGGAAAGAACACTTTTTTTCCCATGTGATTTGTTAATGGGATGTTAACAGTGAATAATAACAAAGGTTTGCATATTCTGATTAGAATAAAGAATATTAGCAGGCTAGAATGAAATATGAATATTAATACTACAATCGACTACTAAAATAGCCTCTAATTTACACAAATAAATGTGCTTCTAAATAACTTTATGCAGACCTTTTGAAATGCTAAATTAAAATATGAAATAAACTCAATTTTCTGAAGAAACTTCTAACTTACACAATAAAATTTATTGAAAATGTCAGCATTATACCTCATGTTTGGCTGAGAATATCTACTTCAGAGGCATGAAAAACTTGTTTATATAATGTGTATCTTAACTAAATACATTTTTCCATTACAAATCTTGGTGGTGGTGGTGATTTAGTCACTAAGTTGTGTCCAAGTCTTGCGATCCCATGGGCTGTAGCCTGCCAGCCTCCTCTGTCCATGGGGATTCTCTAGGCAAGAATACTGGAGTGGGTTGCCAATTCCTCCTCTTACACAGAGTTATCAATATTAAACACAAAAATTAGTGTTACCTGATGGAAATAGTGCTCTTCCCACGTGGCTCAGTGGTACAGAAGCCTGCCACCAAGCAGGAGACCCAGGTTTCATACCTGAGTCAGAAAATCCCCTGGAGAATGAAATGGCAATCCACTCCAGTAGTCTTGCCTGGGAAATCCCATGGACAAAGGAGCTGGGTGGGCTATGGTTCATGGAGCTGCAAAGAGTCAGACACAACTTAGCAACTAAACCATAATCACAATGGGAATAGTTTCTATTTTTTTCCTTCTTATGTTATAGACTCATCAGACTGTACAAACTATTATCAATAAATGTGGATGATAGCATGCATCATTCATAGTGTGACATGCAACAGTATTCTCACTGAAGGATGTACATTAATCATTAATTTCATAGAACCAGGATCCTTTTAATGAAGTTTACACTTTGCTAGCAACAAGATCTACACTACTAAATTATCATTTCTCTGAACTAAAATATTAATAAATGTTCCCAATGAAAAAAAATTATTGCATCTATCTCTTCAACATACACTTATTAAGTCCATAGTATGTGCCAAGAACTTTGTTTGGTACCAGTTAGAAGGTAGTAAACAAAATAGATATGGTCCCTTTGCTACAGATGTTATTGCTGGTGAGGAAGCCATCCTCTAAAACAGTTATTAAATTAACTGTGGTCCTTGGACCAATCTGGCCCAGCCCCTGGTTCTTCCATAAAAATATATTTTAACACATCCAATCTATAATTCATTTATATTTTACCTAAGGCTGTTTCACTTGAAAAAACAGAGTTGAATAGTTGAAACAAACAGCATATTTTTCGCAAGCCTATAATATATACTGACTCTTTAGTAAAAGA
The DNA here is from genome assembly GCF_014754425.2 of Oryx dammah. Taxonomy (NCBI): domain Eukaryota; kingdom Metazoa; phylum Chordata; class Mammalia; order Artiodactyla; family Bovidae; genus Oryx; species Oryx dammah. The sequence goes on from NW_024070204.1 coordinate 24,974,977, forward strand.
ACTTTGCAAATGTTTACTCTAGAATATAAAATATATCTGAAAAACAATTCTTAGTCTATATTTTACTAAATTAAAAAAAAAAAACTTTCCCAATATAATAGAAAGAAGAAAAAACTCAAAGACTTGACACTACCTAACTTTAAAACTTACATAAAGCTAAATAGTCAACATAGTGTAGTATTGGCAAAAGAATAGGAAAATAGATCAATGGAACACAACAGAGAGCCCAGAAATAGACCCACATAAATACAGTCAGCTGATCTTTGAAAAAAACAAAATGCAATACAATGGAAAAAAGTCTTTTCAACAAATGGTCTTGGGACAACAGGACATCCGCACGCACAAAAGTGAATCTAGACACAGACATTACATCCTTCACAAATACTAACTCAAAATGGATCACAGACCTAAATATGAAATGAAAAAAAAATGTAATACAAGATAGCGTAGGCTAAATCCTAGGTAACCTTGGAAGTGATGATTTTTCAAATACACATCAAAGACATATACCAAGAGAAAAAAATTAATAAGCTCAACTTCATCAAAATGCAATTTTTTACTCTGTAATAGCTATTGTCAAAAGGATGACAACAAGCTATAGACTAGAAAAAACATTTGCAAAAGACATACCTAATGAAGGGGACTGATAATCAAAATATTCAAAGAACCCATAAAACTCACCAACAGGAAAAGGAAAAATCCAATCAAAACATGGATAAAAGACTCAAACAGATACCATTTCAAAGAGATATGCAGATGGAAAATAAGCATATGAAAAGATACTCAAGATCATAAGTCATTTAGGAATTGATATTGAAACATACTATAAAGAAGACAAAAATCCAAAACACTGGGCAGTTTCAAATTTTGAAAGGGTATGGAGTTACAAAAACTCTCATTTATTTTTGGTGAAAATACAAAATGGCATAGCCATTTAGGAAGATAGTCTGGTAGTTTCTTAGTTAAACACGTTCTTATCTGTACTGTATGCATGTGTGCTATCACACTTCAGTTATGTCCGACTCTTTGCGACCCAAATGATCCATCAATTGTACTTCTTGTTACTTATCCATAAAAGCTGAAAACTCATGTCTCTTCAAAAATTTCCATATGTATGCTTACAGCAGCTTTACTCATAATTTCCAAAACTTGGAAGCAAACATGATGTCCTTAAATAGATGAATACATAAATAAATTTTGATAGATGCAGATAATAAAATATTATTCTGTACTAAAATAAATATGATAACAAGAAATGAAGACATGGAAGAATCTTAAATGAGTATTACTAAGTGAAAGAAGTCAATTTGAAAAGGCTACATGCTGTACAATTTCAACTATATGACAGTCTGGGTAAAGCAAACCAATGGGAATAATAAAAAAGATTAATGATTGCCAGGAAGTATCAGGAAGAAATGAATAGGCATTGTGTAAAGTAAATTTTTGGGGGTTCCATGGTGGCTCAGGCTTCCCTCCTGGCTCAGCTGGTAAAGAATCTGCCTGCAATGTGGGAGACCTGGGTTCAATCCCTGGGTTGGGAAGATCACCTGGAGAAGCGAAAGGCTACTCACTCCAGTATTCTGGCCTGGAGAATTCCATAGACTGTATAGTACATGGGGGTGCAAAGAATCGGACATGACTGAATGACTTTTTCTTTCTTTCTCTCTTTCCCTAGTGGCTCAGATGTTAAGGAATCTGCCTGCTGTGCAGGAGACCTGGGTTCAATTCCTGGGTTAATAAGATTCCCTGGAGTAGGACATGGCAACCCACTCTAGTATTCTTGCCTGGAGAATCCTCATGGACAGAGGAACCTGGAGGGCCACAGTTCATGGGGTTGAAAATGTCAGACATAGCTGAGCAACTAAGCACAGCACAGCACAGCACATGATACTATAATGGTGGCTACACATCATTATAAATTTGTCAAAACCTACACAATGTGCAATACCAAGAGTGAATTCTGATGTAAATTAAGGGATTTGAGTAATATTTTTTTTTAATTTGAGAAAAAAAGTAGACCCAGGTAACAAGAATTACTTTGTATAAAAAGAGACTTTCTTTAATTTTTGTTGAATTATTAATAGTATACTACCAATACACTTGTAAAAATAAAAGTGTTTATTTCTATTCATTGACAACTGACAGATATCATTTTAAGCCAAAGCTATCTATCACAATGTATATAAAACTTCCCCCAAAATACATGCATAGCCCCAAACAAAAACAAAACAAATTAAAAAAAAAAACAAATCAATGTCAAAGAACACTTTCAATATAAACTATTAACATGCTTATATTCATTTTGAAAATATGATGTATTTCCCTTTTCTACCCATTTACCTTTTATTGGGCTGATATTCACATGATTTATAATTATTCTCACTTACCGACAGTTCATTATCAACATCTATTTTGATTTGACCATGCCTAATATCACTGCAGATGGTAACTGCAGCCATGAAATTAAAAGACGCTTACTCCTTGGAAGAAAAGTTATGACCAACCTAGATAGTATATTCAAAAGCAGAGACATTACTTTGTCAACTAAGGTTCGTCTAGTCAAGGCTATGGTTTTTCCAGTAGTCATGTATGGATGTGAGAGCTGGACTGTGAAGAAGGCTGAGCAACGAAGAATTGATGCTTTTGAACTGTGGTGTTGGAGAAGACTCTTGAGAGTGCCTTGGACTGCAAGGAGATCCAACCAGTCCATTCTGAAGATCAACCCTGGGATTTCTTTGGAAGGAATGATGCTATAGCTGAAACTCCAGTACTTTGGCCACCTCATGTGAAAAGTTGACTCATTGGAAAAGACTCTGATACTGGGAGGGATTGGGGGCAGGAGGAGAAGGGGCGACAGAGGATGAGATGGCCGGATGGCATCAGTGACTCGATGGACGTGAGTCTGAGTGAACTCCGGGAGATGGTGATGGACAGACAGGGAGGCCTGGCGTGCTGCGATTCATGGGGTCGCAAAGAGTCGGTCATGACTGAGCGACTGAACTGAACTGAATATCCTACTAGATTCCCTGGTGGCTCAGACGGTAAAGCATCTGCCTGCAATGTTGGAGAAGGCGATGGCACCCCACTCCAGTACTCTTGCCTGGAAAATCCCATGGACGGAGGAGCCTGGTAGGCTGTAGTCCCTGGGGTCGCTAAGAGTCGGACACGACTGAGCGATTTCCCTTTCACTTTTCATTTTCATGCATTGGAGAAGGAAATGGCAACCCACTCCAGTGTTCTTGCCTGGAGAATCCCAAGGATGGGGAAGCCTGGTGGGCTTCCGTCTATGGGGTCGCACAGAGTCAGACACGACTGAAGCGACTTAGCAGCAGCAGCAGCAATGCCGGAGACCTGGGTTCCATCCCTGGGTTTGGAAGATCCGCTGGAGAAAGAAATAGCAACCCACTCCAGTACTCTTGCCTAGAAAATTCCATGGATGGAGGAGCCTTGTGGGCTAAGGTCCATGGGGTCACAAAGAGTCAGACATGACTGAGCAACCTCACGATGACGAATATCCTACCAGTCACAAAACTTTTAGTATAACCCTGTTTCATGGTGACTTATTAGTTAAGTTATTGTAAAAACTGATTTAATATTGGAAGCAAAAATACCTTCTCCATTTGAAGAAAGGAACAGAGGTGGATAAAAAGCAAACACTTCCCAGAGATCTTCATGACTGAATAAGGAAGTTATTTCTCTGGACTAGTCAATTATACTCTCATTAAATCTGGAAAATTATCTCATATAGTCATCATAACAATTACACTATATCCTTATGATAGAAGGAAATGGCAACCCACTCCAGTATTCTAGCTTGGAGAATCCAATGGACAGAAGAACCTGGAAGACTACAGTCCATGAGGTTGCAAGAGTTGGACAGGACTTAGCAATACTAAGCACCACCGGTATTGTTTTACTTTTAATGATCAAGAAATAAAATAGAGAGACCAGATTACATGAAAAAAAGTAATCTGCTAGTGCTTGTAGTTAGAACTAAATATGTTACTCCGAGTCTCAGTAGTTCAAAAATCTCTATGCTCTTAACCACACTATTAACACTTTTATGCTAGTTGGAAATTATCTTAATGATCCAATCATTAGAAAGCTACTCTTCGCACTAGAATTTTTTTGTAATATATATATTAAAAATTTCTAAGAATATACTATTATATTTCCCTAGTTTAGATACTGCCTGAGAATTAAAATGTCCATCTACTAGAGATCTCAAATAAATACATAATATAATCTGAGGGCTTCCCTGGTAGCTCAGAGGTTAAAGCATCTGCCTGCAATGCGGGAGACCAGGGTTCGATCCCTGAGTTGGGAAGATCCCCTGGAGAAGGAAATATTCTGGAATATGTGAATATTCCAGAAGGACAATGATTAATTTCTCATTTCCTTAAATTTAAATTCTTGTATTATATCTAGGAAAAATAGGAATAGAGATAGTTAGATAGTACTATTTCTAAAAATCTAACAATTCAGAAAATGCATAATCATATATAATGTGATCATTGAAGAAGTCTACTTAGCTTATATGTGACAGATTTCTTTTCTTGAAGTCTTTTGAACTATCATAAAAAGTCTCTAAATCTTTGAATCAACTTTTGTCTAAAAGCAGCAGAATGAGAATGATAATAATGTGACCTCCAGAGAGTTGGCATCATCACTACACTCTACTGATTATACTTTTCACTGAATTATGGAATAAATTAAATTTTCCAATTTTCAGAATGACAAGCTGTATTCTCTTTTAAAAAGATGGTGAGTTTACACAATGGAAAGTCATTTTCTTGTTTTTTTTTTCTAAAGGAACTCTTTAGAGACCCTTCAAGAATATTAATATACAGAAAAATGACTAGTATCACCATTTCTATGTCACCACTTTCACTTCACATTCCTAGCTCTGATGATATTAACACTGACCCCTCCACTTCACCAACCTGGGGATTGGGTTCCCTATGTTTATTCAACAAAGAAAATTCTGAAAGCAATGTGTGATTTTTTACTGAAAATGTGAATCCAAACAAATAAAATGAATAAAAATGGCTATCAGAAAGATTTCTACCCTGGAAAATTCCTTTCACACAAATCCAAATACAAACTGTCTTCATAATTTCTAAAGGAAGTGGAATTTAAAACATATACTACTCCAGTAAAAGTAATCTCTTCATATTTCATATATTCATTGTACAACTTGCATGGAAATTATGCCCTTACCCTGTGTTTGATGTTTTTAGTTTCTGAAACATTAAATTATGCCTATCTATATTTTTATTGCTGCTGCTGCTACTGCTGCTAAGTCACTTCAGTCGTGTCCAAATCTGTGTGACCCCATAGATGGCAACCCACCAGGCTCCCCAATCCCTGGAATTCTCCAGGCAAGAACACTGGAGTGGGTTGCAATTTCCTTCTCCAATGCATGAAAGTGAAAAGTGAGAGTGAAGCTGCTCAGTCGTGTCTGACTCCTAGCGACCCCATGGACTGCAGCCTACCAGGCTGTTCCATCGATGGGATTTGCCAGGCAAGAGTACTGAAGTGGGTTGCTATTGCCTTCTATTATTTCTAAAAGGCAATAGTAGGTTATTTCATTTGATTGACATAGGAACACTATCCAGAATTATTTCTTTTGATAATTATATTAAATAAATGAATAAAAGATTATTTTCAAAATGCTTTAGAAATTAAATCCATCAAGTTACTTGATTTTAAAGCATTTTAAAGAAATACTTTTGCTTGATTTATAAAACACTAACAATTTTGTATTATATATGGGGAGTCACTCAAAAACTAGGGAGATGTAGGAACACTTAATTTAGGTACAGATTTCCTTAAATGAGCTAAGAAGGGTCTCTATAGTGCTTGCTGTCTCAAGGATTTATATAGACCCATTAGATGATCACATCAGCTGTATTACATAGGATCTATTATTGGCTTCTATTTCTAGTTGATAATTTTTTACACAGAGGTTAGCATCTTTTCAAGATAATGCAGCTTATAATTGGCAGAAAGGGATTTGAACCCAGGAACTCTACCCTCATAATAAACCTTTTCCACCACTATATATCACTGCCTCATTCCAAATACCGCAAAAACCATTTCTGAAGAGGTATACTATGCATTTCCCAACCAGAAGTTTAAAGTGCATTTCTCAAGCCAGTAGCAAAAAAAAAAAAAAAAAAAAAAAAAACTATTCAATGTCTCATTATCAAACATTTATTGAGCAATTATTGTATGGCAGGAATCTGCCAAGGACGTAACAGTGAACCAGGTGATGCTTCAGTCCTCAGAGATCCTAGGTTTGAGAGATGCATTCTCTATCTTCATGTTTATCCAAACCACTATCCAAAGCAAACTATTCTATCTGCCATCACCAGAGCAGGAAAGAAAAACCTGACACAGTGATATTTTTTAAAAAATCACCATCTTCAATGACAGAATCACAACCATGACAAAATTTACAAACTAATAAATAAGCATGTTTTGAATATAAAAGATACAAAACAGTTCAGGGTTGCAATGAAAATCAAATATGTTTAGCATTCTTTTATATATGGAAATATTTTCTGATTTTCAATTATATTTGCTCTATCAAATACAGAGCAAAACATTCAAGAAGAAACTGAAAATCAGGGATAATATCTCTCTGCTTAAACTGAACATTTTTCTCTTGTGAGGAAATCTTTAAAAATTAAAGAAAAGCTTCTTTTATTCATGATATTTTTGCTTAATTTTTAAGTTCCTATGACCTTCTTTCTTTATAAATATAAGTAAAACAATGGCTATATTGTTATTATTGTTCAGTCTCTAAGGCATATCTGACTCTTCATGGCCCTGTGAACTGCAGCACATTAGGCTTCTTTCACTGTCCACTAAATCCTGGAGTTTCTCAAATTCATGACCGTTGAGTCACTGATGCTACCTAATCATCTCATCCTTTGCCACCCTCTTCTCCTTTAGCCTTCAGTCTTTTCCAGCATTTGGGTCTTTTCCTATGAGTCAGCTCTCCACATCAGGTGGCCAAAGTATTGGAACTTCAGCATCAGTCCTTCCAGTGAATATACAGGGTTGATATCCTTTAGGATTGACTGGTTTGATCTCCTTGCAGTCCAAGGGACTCTCTAGAGTCTTCTCCAGTACCATAGTTGGAAAGCATCAGTTCTTCAACACTCAGCTTTCTTTGTGGACCAACTCTCATATCTGTGCATGACCACTGGAAAAATCGAAGCTTTGACCATACAAACCTTTGTTGGCAAAGTAATGTTTCTGCTTTTTAATATACTATCTAGGTTTGCCAAAACTTTCCTTCCAAGGAGCAAACATCTTAATTTTATGGCTGCAATCATCGTCTGCAGTGATTATGGAGTGCAAGAAAATAAAGTCTGCCACATCTTCCACTTTTCTCTTTAATATCTGCCATGAAGTGATGGGAACAGATGTCATGGTTTTAGTTTTCTGAATGTTGAGCTTCAACTCAGCTTTTTCACTCTTCTCTTTCACCCTCACCAAGAAGTTCTTTAATTCCTCTTCACTTTCTGCTATTTGAGTGGTATCATCTGCATATTTGAAGTTGTTGATATTTCTCCCAGCAATCTTGATTCCAGTCTGTGATTCATCCAGCCTGGCATTTCGCATGATGTACTCTGCACATAAGTTCAATAAGCAGGATAACAATATACAGCCTTGACGTACTCCTTCCCCAGTTTTGAACCAGTCAGTTTTCCATGTCCAGTTTTAACTGTTGCTTTTTGATCCACATACAGGTTTCTCAGGAGACAGGTATGGTGCTCTGGTACTCTCATCTTTTTAAGAATTTTCCACAGTTTGTTGTTTCTATACAGTCAAAGGCTTTAGCATAGTCAGTGAAGTAGAAATAGTGGTGGTTTTCCTGGACTTTCCTTGCTTTCTCCACAATCCAATTTATGTTGGCATTTTGATCTCTGGTTCCTCTGCCTCTTCAAAATCCAGCTTGGACATCTCGAAGTTTTCAGTTCATGTTTTGCTGAAGCCTAACTTGAAGGACTATGTTAGATATGGGTGAAGATTTCTATTTTTATCACATTTAAATATAGTTCAGTTAAGAATCTGTCCCCACCTCTGATTGGAAATCTAGAAAATGGCCACATCTTTCCTATGTGCAAGAATTGCTGGCCTCATAGCATGTCATTGGTTGGACTTTGGTTTCCCAAATGCTGTTTGGCTCTTGCAGTATTTTCTGTGTTGGCAGGAGTTTAATTCTAACGGTTAATAGTAGTCAGCTTTAAGATGAGGACTATTATTTTAATTGCATAAACATCTCCATTTTTTTATTTTCAAATACATGAATTCTTATAAATCTCTAGTTCAAGGTGTAACAACATGATACCCAGTTATATTATCAGTGTCAAATTTATGATAAATTGTCTGGAAACTCAACACCAAATTCCCCTGTGGTTGACTGTTAGCAATTACTGGGTTGAATTCCTCATGTTTCTTATATTCATATTCAGAGTCAAATAAATATTACAATATAGAATAAGAAACAAGGCAAAGGTAAATAAAAAGACCTGTCTTTTTCATAATACAGAAATACCAATGTCTATTTTCAAATAGAAACCTGTTCACAAATACCTAGCAGAAATATGAAAGACTTATAAAGGTCTGAAGAAAGAAAAAATTGAGTATTCATTATCTAAAGGTAGAATATTTTATATTTGCAAGAAGTATTTTTACTAAGGATAAGGGAAAGTAATCCTTGTTTCATGACATGCATTTGCATCTAACCTAAAATTATTTCTTCATTGTACAGAAAGCTTTGATAAGAAACCTTATTTTGCTTTAAAATATGTAAATTAGTAAAAATTTCAGATCCAGAGTTTGAAAAATATTTCTCAATCTGGCCCTTAAAATGTTAGGTAATCAATAATTATTTTTTAAAAAAGAAAAATTCTAACTCATAGCCTTGTACTGAAATCTTCTAAAGACTGCTTTATGAGTGAATAAAAGGTTTCTATTAATATTTGTCTTTGATTTTAACTTTACCATTACTTATGATCAAAACACCCTTATGGGCTGGGCCAACCAAGTGCTATTATCCACACTTACAGATGAAAGAGAGACCCAGAAAGGGTTACTTTTTTTTTTTTTTAATTGAAGATCATATTGTAAAGGGCAGAATCTGGACAATTTTCTGCATATTACTGAAAATGGCCAAACCAGAATGTCAGTGTTTGCAAATGATGGAATTTCTCTTCAATCATGGTGAAAATGCAGAAGAGAAGATACAAATTAAAAGATAGCTAATATAAAGACTATAAATATAAATAGAGGGAGGAGTGTTATAAGGTGAAGTGATGTATTAAACTTTTCAAGACTCATCTTTACAAGATGAGAAAATTAAATTGTGTCAAGGGAGTTTAATTATTGACAGTACTTTCTAAAGAGACAACAACAAACCTTGTAATCACCAATTAACTAGAAAATGTGCTTATTTGAAATATATTTTGAAATATTTGAAAAGTTGATCCAATATAAATTAAACTCCTAATTCAAATGCAGTACCTTGAATGAGCTTAAAGAGTGAAGTTCAAGACCTTGTTTAAGTACAAGAGAAGAAGAAAAAATAAATGATCACCAGCAAGGACTGTGATATTTGGAACATTTTTTATTTTCTTCTGATAATGTCTTAAGAACTAACTTGGTGCCACAACGTTTCCCCAATTCAAGTATTTCTTTGTAGGATCTAGTTATAGTCATGAACACACACACACACACACAAACACAAGTGGCAAATCTGTTCTCCACCATCTATCTGATGAGAGTGTATCCTCTCTTAATCAAAACTAGGTTTTTAGTCCAGGCAAGTGGTTGATTCTGCTAGAAATATTTCATTCTGGGTTTACTAAATCACAAACAGATTGCACTCTACCTAATTACTTGTCTACTGGTAACAGTATTAGATACATACATAAGTTTCTGTACCTAGGAATCTTAACAATGAAACAGTGACATGGTTTCCCTAATATTCTTTTTAAAAGCCTGTGTCCAAGCACCTTTATGAATATAAGACAGAAATTCTGACTGCTAGATAAATTATCCCAGGTTTTAATTATCAGTACATTTTTAAATATTGAACAAACCAAACAAAACACTTGTTAGACATATGGAACTTCTTTCCACCCGTTTGTACCTGAATTAATTCTTAGGTACTCTCAGCCAGTTAACTAAGCCATCTAGAACAATGAGTCAAGTTGACTCAATTAAAAACAAAATAAAAATAAATTTCCATGGAAATAGAGAGCTGCATTCACACAAATGCCAAAATAATGTCTTATGAATAACATTATTACAATGAATACAAATGAAATCATGATTTGCCATTTGCTTAATTTGTGCTATTAAATGCTTGAGAAGAATGTCAGAAGTGTTTTTAAAAATGCTCATTAAAGTGATTTTTTATAATCATGAGGTAGAATTAATATTAAAGGATTAATATGAATTAGGCATGAAATAGGGAAGGATTGCATGGAAAATTATAAGAAGAGATAATATGACCCCAAAATATAGATTATAAATACTTTCATGAGAATGTCATTTAAGAGAATATGGTTATTGATAAAACTGAAACACATTCTTCTAAATGTGTATGTAAACCTAAGGAATAAATACCAATAACTAGTTTCATATTTTTAATATTTGAAGTTTAGATTATAGCAATGTACCATAGAAATGTATATTGCTATATAAGCATTTATATCATGTTTTGTTTTCAAAGACACTTTATCATTAGCTACTTATAATTTATGCTTTAACAGTGTAAGGACACTTATGTTTGCAGTATTTTTAAGAAGTATTCTATATTGAAGGCATAATAAACACTCTACATGTATACATACTTTTAGTTTGTGATATTCAATGTCCATTGCCCTTGAATTTTATGAGAAATTTTTAGTCCAAAATAGTCTATTCTCTATAACTTAAGAGTTTGGTTTCCAGGAGGCATCTTCACAAAGAAAGTTAAAGGGAGAAGTGAAAAATTATCTGCTGAATTTGGCTCTTGTGTTTTGAAAAGCATCTTATGCAAGCCAACTCAAAATTCTTCTATCATCTGCTAGAATAACAAGCATGTTTTCACACATTGAATGTTTTAATCCTATTTGTCAGGTTGTTAGCTTGTGTTTCCAAATCTCTGATTTAAACTGGCCCACAGAATCGCTGGTTAACTAAAGTCTAGCAAAAGGAAATGAGTCTCTGTCACCAGCCTGTTAAAAGGTCAACAAGAGTGACAGCTTCACCATCTCAATTGCAGATTTGCAGCTAAAAGCCAACTGATGTCAAGATTAAGTCAAAGCTGAGACCTCATCATAATAAACAGATTGTCAAAACAGCAAAGCACTGCATAGCTTAAAATTGGAAGCATAGGAGCCTGGCTTTGTATCAATTTGAGGACATGACAAAAAATGGGAGGGCTATCAAAAACCCAGTCTACTGCTGTGTCATTCTAACACTACTCTTAATCTTGAAGGTTTGCTGGTCTTCCATACACAATTCCAAAGAGAAACATTGAGAGAGGAAAGACTGTGTGTTCATATGTCTCTTGTTTTCAATTATCTTATTAATTTTCATCTATATGTTAATAAAAGGAGTAGAAACACGCAGTAGAAATTTGGCAATAGGTAATAGCAGAATCAGCAGATGGAAGATAACATGGTAGTGGACATGAACACTTAGAATGAAATAATTTTATTTGTGAAAGTGAAAGTCACTCAGTCATGTCCTGCTCTTTGTGACCCCGTGGACTATACAGTCCGTGGAGTTCTCCAGGCCAGAATACTGGAGTGGGTAGCCTATCCCTTCTCCAGGGGATCTTCCCAACCTAGGAATCAAACCAGGGTCTCCTGCATTGCAGGAGGATTCTTCACCAGCTAAGCCACAATTTTATTGTAGTTGCTATTAATTAAAGCTTAATTAAATTCTTAATTAAAGTTAGATCTCCAGGACAGAGACATAATTTTAGAAAGAAAAATTTTTTAAATTTTTGAATGAATGGTAGATATTGGGAATGGGCTTGTGCATCGATTTGCAGTTATAAAAGGATGGCACCATTGACACAATATGTTTGAGCAAATTTCAGGAGATAGTGAAGGAAAGGGAAGTATGACATTACGTAGTCCTTGGGGTTGCAAGGAATCAGACATGACTTAGCGACTGAACAAGAATAAATATCTTAAAATTATACAATTACAAATGAAAACTCGAGGTCATATTCTATAAACCTGAGGATACTGTGCAATGAGAAATCCTGTAATATATATATATATATAGAGAGAGAGGTCATATTATGCACCAGGCTCTCTTCTAGGCTTTTGAAATAAGAGCATAAAAAAAATTCTCATCTTTATGATATTTACATTTTCATAGTTAGCCGGGAAGTGGTAAGAGTTCTATAATATATAGATGACATAATAGGAAAACTCGAGGTCATATTCTATAAACCTGAGGATACTGTGCAATGAGAAATCTTGTAATATATATATATATATAGAGAGAGGTCATACCAGGCTCTCTTCTAGGCTTTTGAAATAAGAGCATAAAAAAAAAATTCCCATCTTTATGATATTTACATTTTCATAGTTAGCTGGGAAGTGGTAAGAGTTCTATGATATATAGATGACATAATAGGAATTTGGACAACTCCTGGAGAGATGGGGCTTGGGAAAACTGCAATTTTAAATTGAATAGAGTGTTCAGGCAGGGTTGACTGAGCAAATATGTTTGCAAAGATTGGCACAACTGTCATAAAAATCTTGACTAATAATTTTAATACAATAACAAGATTACCTTTAAATGCATAGAAAAGAAGCATAGATGGAAAAGAGCTGGATTAATCGGCAGATATATGTTAAATTAAACAATCTAAAATATTATAGTAAAATATTAATGGTAGGTGGTGGGTGTTCATTGTAAATTTCTTTCACTGTAAATTTCAGAATGTTTGACTATCTTAAAATATTAGAAAAATTATAGAATAATTTTCTCTCTACACATATATTCTATTTAAAACCTTTGTTCCTTTCTATGTTTCTCTGCCCTTAGGCCTATACATCTAAAAATTGCATACTATAAAAGGTACTTTAAGCTTTATTTTGTGTTCTGTTTTGACAACTATTAAGTTACAGAAGTCATGTTTAGTTTTCTCATGTGATTTTGTATTCAGAAATTCATTTCTAAACATTAACATTTTATGTAACATTTTTTTGCTAAATTTTAGAACATGGATTAGCCAGAGGGGAAGCCTCAGATAAAGTCATACTGGAAGTTACATTAGAATTAATTTGTATAGCAAAAAGACAAAACCACGAACTCTAGAAATGCACTATATCTTTGTTAAAGATATACATTAATATCTTCCTAACCACTACCAAATATTAGATAATTATTTGAAATAGAGTGACCTCAATAAGTCAAAGATAGATTTTTCACATTCTAAACTCATAGTTGCTTCTTCCAGCTTATTGAATAATATCCCTAAAGTTACATGCCTATATATTGTTATCTATTATGTGAATTTAAAAAAAAGAAAATATTATTATTATACAAATGCAATTCTTAAAGTTAAAGAGACTAATTAAATACAGAAATTCCTAATTTCTAAAAGTTGACTGCATTTAGTACAAGATAATTTGTATGTCAGACTTTATTTTTTTGGGCTCCAAAATCACTGCAGATGGTGACTGCAGCCATGAAATTAAAAGACGCTTACTCCTTGGAAGAAAAGTTATTGACCAACCTACATAGTATATTCAAAAGCAGAGACATTGCTTTGCCAACTAAGGTCCGTCTAGTCAAAGCTATGGTTTTTCCTGTGGTCATGTATGAATGTGAGAGTTGGACTGTGAAGAAGGCTGAGCGCCGAAGAATTGATGCTTTTGAACTGTGGTGCTGGAGAAGACTCTTGAGAGTCCCTTGGACTGCAAGGAGATCCAACCAGTCCCTTCTGAAGGAGATCAACCCTGGGATTTCTTTGGAAGGAATGATGCTAAAGCTGAAACTCCAGTACTTTGGCCACCTCATGAGAAGACCTGACTCATTGGAAAAGACTCTGATGCTGGGAGGGATTGGGGGCAGGAGGAGAGGGGACGACCGAGGATGGGATGGCTGGATGGCATCAAGGACTCGATGAACGTGAGTCTGAGTGAACTCCGGGAGATGGTGATGGACAGGGAGGCCTGGCGTGCTGCGATTCATGGGATCGCAGAGAGTCAGACACGACTGAGTGACTGAACTGAACTGAACTGAATTTGTATGTTCGTCCCTAGTGCATAATAGGTGCTCACTTTTGTTGAACTACTTAACAAAGTAATTACAGCTCAAAATATGGGGTATATAGATCCATCAAGTCAATGCATTTTTGTGTATTTCTCTCATTACTATATATATATATATATATATATATTACACTATTATTGTGCAAAAGCAGTGTCTTCTCTTTTTTTTTTCTTCTTTCTGTGATTTTCCTTTTTTCTTTCCACCCACTCCTCCTTTTAGCACAATGGATTTCATTATTTTTAAATGGAAGCTTCTCAAGATAATATGGGGCATGATCATATTTTCGTATTTTTAGCTAAATGTCAAATTTTGTTATCCTCCTTATACCTCAATTTACTTATCATAGAAAGTGGATATTATATTGACCCTCTGAAAGATTGGCAATAAGATACAATATAAGGATCCCTTCTAGGAATTCTGAAAGTGAAAGTGAAAGTGAAGTCAGTCGTATCTGACTCTTTGTGACCCCATGGACTGTAGCCTACCAAGCTCCTCTGTCCTTGGGATTCTCCAGGCAAGAATACTGGAGTGGGTTGCCAGGTTGGTTAATTTTACTGAATTCTATTATCAATATCATGAGGCATAAAAAAAATTAAAAATAGCATTTTCATTATTTAAAACGGGTGAAAATGTTCTGATCTCTTCCAATATTTAAGGAAATATTACACATTAAATATACATTAATATTATCATTAGATAATAAACTAAAGCTTTGAATATGCCTAAATTCATTTAAGGTAGTGTTGGTAAGGGCTTCCCTGGTATCTCAGATGGTAGAAAAATCTGCCTGAAATGTGCGAGATCTGGGTCTGATCCCTGGGTTGGGAAGATACCCTGTAGAAGAAAATGGCTACTCACTCCAGTATTCTTGCCTGGAAAATTCCATGGACAGAGGAACCTGATGGGCTACAGTCCCTGGCATCACAAAGAGTTGGAAATGACTGAAGTGTTGGTAAATAGGAACTTGACAGGGTAGCGAAAGATGAGACCATCCCCAGAAGTTCCTCTTAGAGGAAGAAAGCCACTTTGCCCAAGGCAAAGTCTTATTCTCAGTTCAGTTCAGTCTCTCAGTTGCGTCCGACTTTTTGGAACCCCTTGAATCACAGCACATCAGGCCTCCCTCTCCATCACCAACTCCCAGAGTTTACCCAAACTCATGTCCATCGAGTCGGTGATGCAGTCCTGCCATCTCATCCTCTGTCGTCCCCTTCTACTCCTGCCCCCAATCCCTCCCAGCATCAGGGTCTTTTCCAATGAGTCAAATCTTTGCATGAGGTGGCCAAAGTATTGGAGTTTCAGCTTCAGCATCAGTCCATCAAAAGACCATCCAGGACTGATCTTTAGGATGGACTGGTTGGATCTCCTTGCAGGCCAAGGGACTCTCAAGAGTCTTCTCCAACACCACAGTTCAAAAGCATCAATTCTTTGGTGCTCAGCTTTCTTCACAGTCCAACTCTCACATCCATTCATGATCACTGGAAAAACCATAGCCTTGACTAGACGGACACAAGCGTCTTTTAATTTCATGGCTGCAATCACCATCTGCAGTGATTTTGGAGCCCCTAAAAATAAAGCCTGACACTGTTTCCACTGTTTCCCCATCTATTTGCCATGAAGTGATAGGACCAGAGGCCATGATCGGTTTTCTGAAGGTTGAGCTTTAAGCCAGCTTTTTCACTCTCCTCTTTCACTTTCATCAAGGGGCTTTTTAGTTCCTCTTCACTTTCTGTCTTATTCTCAGAGAAGCCCATATCTAGTGACTAATTCTGCTGGGGTTTTAGGTCCTGATCTCCTTGGTTTGGGATTGACATGTACACACTGATATATTTAAAACAGATAACCAACAAAGACCTACTTATATTACAGGGTGCTTACTAAGACTCTTCAGTCATGTATGATTCTTTGCAACCTTATGTACTGTAGCCCACCAAGCTCCCCTGTTCATAGGATTCTCCAGGCAAGAATACTAGAGTGAGTTGCCATGCCCTCCTCCATGGAAATCTTCTGGACCCAGGTATTGAACCCCACATATTTTTCGTCTCCTACTTTGGTACTTGGGTTCTTTACCACTAGAGCCACCTAGGACTTGGGACCTGGGAATCCCATACAACATCCCATACTACAGGGAACTCTGCTCAATATTCTACAATAATTTAAATGAGAAAAGAATATGAAAAAGAATAGACATGTATATATAGACACATGTATATGTACGGATGTGAGAATTGGTCATAAAGAAGGCTGAGCACCAAAGAATTGATGCTTTCCAATTGTGCTAGCAAAGACTCTTGAGAGTCCCTTGGACTGCAAGGAGATCAAGCCGGCCAATCCTAAAGTAAATCAATCCTAAATATTCATTAGAAAGACTGATGCTGAAACTAAACCTCCAATACTTTGGCCATCTGATGCGAAGAGCCGACTCACTGGAAAAGTCCCTGATGCTGGGAAAGATTGAGGGCAGGAGTAAAAGGGGGTGACAGAGGCTAAGATGGCTGGATAGCCTTACCAATTCAATGGACATGAATATGAACAGACAATGGGAGATACTGAAGGACAGTGAAGCATGGTATGCTGCAGTCCATGGGGTCACAAAGAGTCGGAGATTACTTAGTGACTAAACAACAAATATGTATAACTGAATCGTTTAACTGTACACATGTAACTAACACAACATTGTTAATCAATTATACTTTAATATAAAATATTTTTTAAATTCAAAAGAAAAAAACAGACTTAATTAGTAGCAAAGTCCTACTGTACATAGAGCTATATTCAGTATCCATGATAAACCATAATGGAAAAGAATGTAAAATATATATATATATATATATAAATCAGTCTGCTGTACAGTGTTAATTAACACAGCATTGTGAATCAACTATACTTCAACAACAACAACAGAAATATCCATCCTAGCTCCCAAGCAGAATTTTGGACCCGCTGAGTCTTTTATTGCTGCAGTATTCAAACCCCACTCTCCATCCTGTTCAATCCTACTTCCCCTCAATACAGGCTCTTTCTAAAAACAGATCTCAGAGGATTACCTTCCCACTGACCTCAGATCCTTAGATCTTATTTTCAGAGAACTCAAGAAGAAATATTCTGAACAAAACCAAAAATGTGATATTTCTAAGGATTTTTGAAAACTATTATTATGCCTTATATAATGATTGATAACTACAGTGAATTTCTATTTTATCCACAATATTGAGGGTGATGTTTGGCTGTAATTTTAACTCAGCTAGTACCAGGAGTGTGGCCTTCTGTGTTACTATAACTTCTCTAATTTCCTTATATGCATAATGTATTATTCATAGAACAAACTCATGATATAATGAACTAAATAATGTGAGAAATAATACTTAATGACTTTTCTAACTGAGGTTAACCATTCTGAGTTAGGACATATTTTAGTAGACAAATATAGGATACATGCTCATCTATTAATGACAGCTAGTATTCACAGATGGAATTATACAAACTGTTTGCATTTGAAAATCAATCTCAGTTTCAAGTCCAAAACAAGATGCAGAGGGAAAAAAAAAATGAGCTCCATATTTATACTCCTCAAATCAACTGAAAAAACTCTGTAACCAGTAGGTGGCTTAAGAAAAACCAACGATGTTTACTTTTGACATGCCAGAACTTAAGGTGCATTTATGAATTCCTATTCTTAATACTTGTAAGAATAACCTTCGTAAGAAAACCTCATTGTTATGCTGTCAACATTCAATTGTAAGCTGTAATGTCAAAGACCACATAGCTTTTTTACAGTACCAGGAAATGCAACACAAAACTAATAAGCGAAGGGAACATCAAAAGCATGTAACAAATACTACAATCTGATTGTTTGCAAAACCCAATTTTTCTTAGAAGAAGAAACAAAAATTACAGGTGAGCTATTACAGTACTAACTTCTTAACAAAAACCTTGCTAAATAATAGCTTCTGGAAAACTTTTGATTTTACATTTTTCTTTTCACACTATGTGATTCTGTACTCTATTTCACAGAACAATGCTCCACTGAACGCTGTCACTCTTGCAAATGGTATGGTAGCTGTCAGTGATTTTTCAAAGAAAGCTGAAAAATATGTACATATCTTATTTTAATGTGTTCAAAACACATGGACCTTTTTGGTGTTAGGGAAGAGTAAAGAATGTGACCATAAGGTGAAGCATGTCTCATGCTGTGGCACCAAGCAGCATGAAACCTCATGCTTCATTAATGATTCTTCTTGTAGCAGCTGGCCAATGGATCATGAAAATGAATCAAAATATTAGGGATTTTTTTCTTATTCTCATTGTCTGCATTCACAAACAATTATGAGCAGTTGGAGTCCAACTTTCAGTGGATAGTATTTCAGTTCTCTGCTTTTTAACTCTATAGTTTTTTACTCTAAAATCATATGCCCTAACACATGCATTTGTTACAGATAACAAACCCATTTGAAGATCTTTATGTGGAATATCTTCCAGTAAAAAATGGATATTAAGAAATATTCTTTTAAGTGGAAAAGTCCCTCAATTGTTTTGAAGTATTATAAATGAAACTACTATTATTAAATGCAAAATGAACACAGGCATCATGTATCTTTTACAAAAGAACAAATCAAGACTGTAAGTCACAGTGGGGCTTCCCTGGTTGCTCGGATGATAAAGTCTCTGCTGGCAATGCCAGAGACCTGGATTCTATCCCTGGGTCAGGAAGATCCCCTGGAGAAGGGAATGGCTACCCACTCCAGTGTTCTCGGAGCCAATGTGTGTATGCTCAATCATTTCAGGTATGTCCAACTGTTTGCAACCCTATGGACTATATCTTGCCAGGCTCTTCTGGCCATGGGATTCCACAGGACAGAATACTGGAGTGGGTTTCCATGCCCTCCACCAGGTGATCTTGCTGATCTAGGGATGGAACCAGCTTCTCTGCATTTTAAGCTAGATTCTTTACTGCTGAGCCACTGGGGGAGCCCCAGTAATACAATACTTCATTTTTGAGAGGTATTATCCTCCAGACCCTATAGGACTAAAAAGAACAGGAATTCAAATGTATTAATTTGATATTTTTAAGTATCTTTTATATCATATGATCCATTGCTAAGAATTCTGGGGTTGGATATACGTATTCAATAGCATCTGAATGAGTATACCTTTAACATGTTATGCTCCTAATAGTGTCCATCGTGAAGGGGAGGGAGCCTCATTGCGTCAAAAATATAAATTACTCTCATTAAAATGAGCCCTTACAATTAGTCACAGTTCCATTTCAAGGTAATCTTGAATCACTACCAACTGCCATTTTCTCTGGTTGGGTAGTGGTTCAATATTACCTACTCTAGTCAACAATGTTAACCAAATAAATTACTTAACACTGAATTTAATTACAGAATAAAGTTACAGTCTTATTTGTTCTTTTAGGGTACCTTTTAGACTTTCTGAATACAGTTGATGTAATTTGTATTCTCAAATCACCATAATAGTTTTAACAATCAAACTAAAACTATCTTAAAAACAGAAAATAGAACTAGTTGATCAAATAAATAACTGATGGACAGAGCTTTTACTGCAAGGAAAGTAACTTATTTAAAGAATATCTGGGATATTTTGAAAAATAATAGTTTTCCTGCAGTCTATTTTATTTATAGAATGTCTTAATCCTTGGAAATGCCTGTCTAAACATTGATATACTCAATGAAAAATAAATTTAAAAGAAATATATTGTTTAAATGGATTGAAAAATAAAACAGAAATGAATGAAAGTTGTTACCTATTATTCTAAAGTACTGGATAATTTTATACATCATGTAACCAACCATGTGATATTCTCACTAACCAGCAGACTCACTTCATACATCATTTTCTGAGGTAATCATTTTACACAGTGAAGCAGGACTACTTATTTCACTTGAATAGTTATGATTTAACTTTCATTTCTGTCAGTGTTAACCTTTTTGCCTAGATGAATCTCTCAGGTTAATTATATAGGGCAGGATTTTCCTTATTGAAAATGCCATTGAAATTTCTCAAGTAATGAAAGTTAGTACAAGCCAGATGAAATCTATTAACAATCTTTCTCAAACTTCTTTCCTTCTGATTGTTTTAGTTCTTTCCTTTTTTTTTTTTTTAGCATCATGTATAATTTCAAATAATATTCCTCTGTCCTGTATTATAAAACTGTTCTTGTCAAGGTTGTCAGTGATTTGCAATATGAAAAATCTGCAGACATAATACTTTTTTTTTTTTTTTAATTCTCACATGACCTACCTATGGCACTTAATGGGATGATCACAGTTTCTCTCTTGAAATACACATACTTCCTATCTTCTGACATCATAACATTGTAAATTTCTTACCACTAACAGGACTTTTCTTTTTGCTGCCTTCTATTCATTGTGCTAGATATACTCAGAGTTTCATTTTATATCTTGAGTATCACTACAGGGTACCTTCTTAAGCCATAAAATAATATCTATATGCAGATGCCTTCACACTCTATCCCCTTACCAGAAAAGTGTCCTCAGCTTCAGACTCATGTATACAATGTCCTACCAGACACCTCCTCTTGTTGTCCCATACATTTCTTAAGTATGCCATGTCCAAATTTGAATTCCTAATTGTTACTATACCAGAGCTCAGTTGCTTAAAGCAATCTACACAGTTGCTCAAGTCTAAAACTTAAGATTCACTCAATTAGTCTTATCTCTCAAGTCTCATATTGTCTTTATTTTAAAGATTTGTTAGGTCTAGCCTCAAGCATAAATATAGGTATCCAATAATAGCCCTTTTAAAACTGTTGGCACATTAGTCAAAGCATTGTTTATTATTGTCTTAACTAAAGCAATGATCAGGGTGTTCTCTTGACAAAATTATATTAGCATTTTCCCTGCTTCATTCTGTACTCCAAGGACAACTTTGCCTGTTACTCCAGGCATTCCTTGACTTCCTACTTTTGCATTTCAGTCTTCTATAATGAAGAGGACATCTTTTTAGGGTGTTAGTTCTAGAAGGTCTTCAAAGAACCGTTCAACTTCAGCTTCTTCAGCATTATTGGTCAGAGACTTGGATCACTTGGATATTACTTGGATTACTGTGATATTACTTTGATTATTGTGATAGCAAACACCCTCTTCCAACAACACGAGAAGACTCTACACATGGACATCACCTGATGGTTAGTACCAAAATTAGATTGATTATATTATTTGCAGCTAAAGATAGAAGCTCTATACAGTCAGCAAAAACAAGTCTGGGAGCTGACTGTGGCTTCAGATCATGAACTCCTTATTACCAAATTCAGACTTAAATGGAAGAAAGTAGGGAAAACCACTAGACCATTCAGATATGATCTAATTCAAATACCTTACAATTATACAGTGAAAGTGAGAAATAGATTCAAATGATTAGATTTTATAGGCAGAGTGTCTGAAGAACTATGGACAGACGTTCGTTATATTGCACAGGAGGCAGTGATTAAGAACATCCTCAAGAAAAAGAAATGCAAAAAGACAAAATGGCTGTCTGAGGAGGCGTTACAAATAGCTATGAAAAGAAGAGAAGTGAAGACAAAGTAGAAAAGGAAAAATAAATCCATTTGAATGCAGATTTCCAAAGAATGGCAAGGAGAAATAAGAAAGCCTTCCTCAATGATCAATGCAAAGAAATAGAGGAAAACAAAAGAATGGGAAAGACTAGAGATCTCTTCAAGAAAATTAGAATACCAAGGGAATATTTCTTGCAAAGATGGGCACAATAAAGGACAGAAGTGGTATGAACCTAACAGAAGCAGAAGATATTAAGAAGAGATGGCAAGAATACACAGAAGAACTATACAACAAAGATTTTTCACTAGCAAGATAACCACAAAAGTGTGATCACTTACCTAGAGCCAGATATCCTGGAATGTGAAGTCAAGTGGGCCTTAGCAAACATCACTATGAACAAAGCTAGTGGAATTCCAGTTGAGCTATTTCAAATCCTAAGAGATGATGCTGTGAAAGTGCTGCACTCAATGTGCCAGCAAATTTGGAACACTCAGCAGTGGCCACAGGACTGAAAATATCAGTTTTCATTCCAATCCCAAAGAAAGACAATGCCAAGCAATGCTAAAACTACCACAGAGTTGCACTCATCTCACCTGCTAGCAAAGTAATGCTCAAAATTCTCCAAGCCAGGCTTCAACATTATGTGAACCATGAACTTCCATATGCTCAAGCTGGATTTAGAAAAGGCAGAGGAACCAGAGATCAAATTGCCAACATCCATTGGATCATCAAAAGAGCAAGAACGTTCCAAAAAAATATATCTACTTCTGCTTTATTGCTTATGCCAAAGCCTTTGACTGTGTGGATCACAACAAACTGTAAAAAATTCCTAAAGAGATGGGAATACTAGACGACCTGACCTGCCTCCTTAGAAATCTGTATGCAGGTCAAGAAACAACATTTACAGCTGGACATGGGACAACAAACTGGTTCCAAATTGGAAAAGAAGTACGTGAAGGCTGTATACTGTCACCCTGTTTATTTAACTTATATGCAGAGTACATCATGAGAAATGCTGGGCTGGATGAGGCACAAGCCAGAATCACAATTGCCATGAGTAATATCAATGACCTCAGATATGCAGATGACACCACACTTATGACAGAAAGAGAAGAACTAAAGAGCCTCTTGATGAAAGTGAAAGAGGAGAGTGAAAAAGTTAGCTTAAAATTCTACATTCAGAAAACTAAGATCATGACATCCAGTCCCATCTCTTCATGACAAATAGATGGGGAAGCAGTGGAAATAGTGATAGTTTCTCTTGCCATTCTTTACTTTTTCATGCTCCAAAATCACTGCAGATGGTGACTGTAGCCATTAAATTAAAAGACGCTTGGTCCTTGGAAGAAAAGTTATCACCAACCTAGACAGCATTTTAAAAAGCAGAGACGCTACTTTGCCAACAAAGGTCCATCTAGTAAAGGCTATGGCTTTTTCAGTAGTCATGTATGGATGTGAGAGTTGGACTAAGAAAGCTGAGTGCTGAAGAATTGATGCTTTTGAACTGTGGTGTTGGAGAAGACTCTTGAGACACTCTTCAACTGCAGGGATTTCCAACTAGTCCATTCTAAAGGAAATCAGTCCTGAATATTCATTGGAAGGACTGATGCTGAAGCTGAAACTCCAATACTTTGGCCACCTGATGTGAAGTACTGACTCATTTGTAAAGATCTTGATGCTGGGAGACATTGAAGGTGGGAGGAGAAGGGGACAACAGAGGATGAAATGGTTAGATGGCATCACCAACTCAATGGACGTGAGTTTGAGTAAACTCCAGGAGTTGGTGATGGACAGGGAGGCCTGATGTGCTGCAGTCCATTTGGCCACAGAGTTGGACATGATTGAGCGACTGAACTGAACTGAATAGAGCCAATGCAATCGCCTTATAAGTGTTTTCTCTGATTTCGCTATTGCCCCTCTATATACCAATTTATTCACACTAGCCCAGTCTCAAAGCTGCTTTGATTAAGATATGCCAGTTGCTTTTTTATATCTGGAGTACTTCAAATTCATTCTGTCTTTTTAAATTTGAGAGTGTTAGGCTTCGTTGCCTGAAATGTTCAACTTATTTTTTCATAAAGCAGAGACACCTTGTCAAGTCATACTGATATCAAGCAAGGTGCTTGGCCTTCCCTAATCAATAGAAACTGACCAGAGGTCAGACTAGAAATTCAGACAAGTCTTCATTGCAGCCCCTGTCACAGAAGTGGGGAACAAAACCAAATAACAAATCCATGGCCTCCTCCCTGAAGGGTGTACCAAGCTGCTTCTTTATGTGGGGTGAGGGCAGAGATGTGTTCTGGGGTCAGGCTGGTGAGGTGGTTTAGGTGTCTTGCCCACCCTTTTGGTGGTGTTGAGTGCAGGTTGCATGCACAGTTCCCTGCTTTTACTCCTGTGACCCTGTTTTTTACTCCTGATTCTTCAGAAGTAACAGCTGTTTGTTTGTTTGTTTGTTTTGGTCTTTTTGTATCTTGTGATTCAAACCGCAAGCATGCTCCAACTGCACTTGCATGCAGTTTCATCCCTTGTACATTTCTTTGCGTTTCGTTGCTGGAAGAGACATCTGTCCAGGTCAAGCACTGCAGGAAAGGGCACTGGGCCTCAGCCTATCTCAGTATCACCTACACTCATTTTATTCTGTGTACTATCATTTGAGTTTATTATTTTACATCCACTATTTTTATTACCTACCTCTCCTATTAGAATCTAAACTATATCCCAACAGGTAACATGACTTCTTCTCAACACAATCCTCAGTCCTTGAAAAATATCTGATTAATACAATGTATCTGATATTCATTTTTCAACAAAAGAAGTATTTCATTATGTTTTCTTTATATAAACTAAAAATCATCAAGCAAGAGCTAGTAGTCCTACATGTTAATCCCTGTTCTAATAATGATTGGTTTTTCTCTTATAAATGTGTAGAAATCTCTTCACTTCTCTGTGCCTCAATTTTCCTGAGGGATTTGGTGAAATTATACATAAATTATTTTCCAATATCTCTATCTCAATGACTAAATGAGTCAATAAACTATAATATTTATTTTATATCTTATTTCATTTCTGCTCCCTTATATTTGAAGCACCACAAGAAATTTCATCACAGGAAAATATGAAAAAGTATACACTTAGATGAGATAGAAATACAGTGTTCATCTTTTTATTCTCTATTTATCCTTATAGTGCAGCTCTTTCATTTTCCACAATTTTCTAGACATGCTGATGCTTAATGTCATCCCTGTTATTATAATGTGAAGTTATTTTTATCTTTCTATTCTCTGAGACTTTCTTAATAGAGAAAGTATGCCAATTCCCACACAGGCCTCTTTCTCAATCATTTCAAACAACCTTTCAGTGATTTTTCTCAAAAATGTAAATGGAATTGTACCTTAATTGTACACAAGAAGAAGAAACTTATGTGATGAGATGATTAAAGTGTCTAGTATGTGAGAGCCTTTCTGCTGAGGGCTTTGTCCTCAGAGAATGAATTCACTCTTTTGTAAAGCTGGGTACTTTCCTCACCTGTGTCATTTATCTTTTAATCCATATACTTGTTAAAGGGGGAAAAATAAAGCTTATAAAAAGAAGAAGCACTTTTTCTATTCAAGCCTATGCACTTTTTCCATTAGGTTCAGTCTTATGAGTATATGACTAAGTGGGTTCAGCCTTGGGAAAGGACAATTAACAATATTTATCATGCTGCTATATTTCAAATTTCTGATTTGCCAGAACTGTTTTACAGCTACTTCTTATTAAAAGAGAATCAAGAAGCTCTTTTTCTGTTTCAAAATATTCGTCAGACTAACTATGATTCACTAGCAACAAGCATTTCACATGATGCTGCAATCATTATCAAAAGATTTGATTTGAACTCACGATTGGAAGCTTCTTTTGGTTTCTCAGTTGCCAATTCTGTCATCTCCACTACCAGATGTTAATCACTGTCACAGAGCATCAGATTAAAAAGTGAATGACCCTTTATGCAAGACAGCAAAAGAGACACAGATGTATAGAATAGACTTTTGGACTCTGAGGGAGAGGGAGAGGGAGAGGGTGGGATGATTTGGGAGAATGGCATTAAAACATACATACTCTCATGTAAGAAACGAAGTGCCACTCTATGTTCAATACAGGATACAGGATGCTTGGAGCTGGTGTATGGGGTTGATCCAGAGAGATGATATGGGGTGGGAGGTGGGACGGGGATTCAGGATTGGGAGCTTGTATACACCCGTGGTGGATTCATGTCAATGTATGGCAAAACCAATACAGTATTGTAAAGTAAAATAAAATAAAAATAAAATTTTTAAAAAAAGTGAATGAAAGAGGAATATATATATATATTCACTTTTTATATATATAATAATATATATTTATATATTGAATATATATATATATATATATATATATTCTCCATTACCCCACCATAAAGCAACCAGAACTGGGGAAACAAACAGGCAGGACTGGGGAAACAAACTCTTGAAGGGTGCAAACAAACCTTGTGTGCACCAGGACCCAGGAGAAAGGAGCTTTGACTCCACAAGAGACTGACCCAGACTTGTCCATGAGTGTCACATAGTCTCCAGCAGAAGTGTGGATTAGTGGCCTGCTGCAGGGTACCTGGCATGGGACCTTTTGAAGGAGATCTCCATGATCTTCATTACCTCCACCATAGTTTGGCCTCAGGACAAAACATAGGGAGGGAACACAGCCCCGCCCATCAACAGAAAATTGGATTAAAGATTTAATGAGCATGGCCCCACCCATCAGAACAAAACTTCCATTAGCTTCTTAATCCTTATCCATCAGAGGTCAAACAGAATGAAAACCAGGATCACAGAAAACTAACCAAACCGATCACATGAAACACAGCCTTGTCTAACTCAATGAAACTCTGAAGCATGCCATGTAGGGCCACACAAGACGGGTCATGGTGCAGAGTCCTGACAGAACATGGTCCACTGGAGAAGGCAATGGCAAACCACTTCAGTATTCTTGTCTTGAGAACCCCATGAACAGTATGGAAA
The DNA here is from genome assembly GCF_014754425.2 of Oryx dammah. Classification (NCBI taxonomy): domain Eukaryota; kingdom Metazoa; phylum Chordata; class Mammalia; order Artiodactyla; family Bovidae; genus Oryx; species Oryx dammah. The sequence continues at coordinate 25,001,852 of NW_024070204.1, forward strand.
GGCAAAAAGACAGGAAAATCAAAGGTGAAGTCCCCAGGTAGGTAGATGCCCAATGTGCTACTGGAGATAAGTGGAGGAATAACATCAGAAAGAATGAAGAGACAGAACCAACACAAAAACAGCATCCAGTTGTGGATGTGACTGCTGATGGAAGAAAACACCAATTATGTAAAGAGCAATATTGCATAGGAACCTGGATTGTTAGGTCCATGAATCAAGACAAACTGGAAGTGGTCAAACAGGAGATGGCAAGAGTGAACATTGCCATTTTAGGAATCAGTGAACTAAATGGACTGGAATGGGTGAATTTAACTCAGATAACCATTGTATCTACTACTGTGTGCAAGATTCCCTTAGAAGAAATGGAGCAGCCATCAGAGTCGGCAAAAAAGTCCAAAATGCAATGCTTGGATGCAATCTCAAAAACAACAGAATGATCCCTGTTTGTTCCCAAGGCAAACCATTCAATATCGCAGTAATCCAAGTCTATGCCCAGACCAGTAATGCTGAAGAAGCTGAAATTTAATGGTTTTATGAATACCTACAAGACCTTCTAGAACTAATGCTCAAAAAAGATGTCCTTTTCATTATAGGGAACTAGAATGCAAAAGTAGGAAGTCAAGAGATACCTGGAGTAACAGGCAAAATGGACCTTGAAGTACAAAACAAAGCAGGTCAAATGCTAACAGAGTTTTGCCAAGATTACTCACTGGTCATAGCAAACACCCTCTTTCAACAGCACAAGAGAAGACTACACATGGACATCACCAGATAGTCAATACCAAAATCAGATTGACTATATGCTTTGCAGTCAAAGATGGAGAAGCTCTCTACAGTGAGCAAATACAAGACCGGGAGCTGACTGTGGCTGAGATCACCAACTCCTTATTGCCAAATTCAGACTTAAATGGAAGAAAGTAGGGAAAACCACTAGACCATTCAGGTATGATGTAAATCAAATCCCTTACAATTATACAGTGGAAATGATAAATAGATTCAAGGGATTAGATCTGATAGGCAAAGTGCTTGAAGAACTATGGAAGGAGGTCCATGACATTGTCCCGGAAGGGGTGATTAAGACCATCCCTAAGGGGAAAAAAAAAAAAAAGAAAAGAAAAAAGGCAGAATGGTTGTCTGAGGAAGCCTTACAAATAGCTGTGAAAAGAAAAGAAGTGAAAAGGCAAAGGAGAAAAGGAAAGATATATCCATTTGAATGCAGAGTTCCAAAGAATAGCAAGGAGAGAGAAGAAAGGCTTCCTCAGGGATCAGTGCAAAGAAATAGAGGAAAACAATAGAATGGGAAAGATTAGAGATCTCTTCAAGAAAATTTGAGATATGGAGAGAACATCTCAGGCAAAGATGGACATAACAAAGGACAGAAATGGTATGGACCTAACAGAAGCGAAAGATATTAAGAAGAGATGTCAATAATACAAAGAACTATACAAACCATGATGGTATGATCACTCACCTAGAGCCAGACATCCTGGAATGTGATGTTAACTGGGCTTTAGGATGCATCACTATGAACAAAGCTAGTGGAGGTGATGGAATTCCAGTTGAGCTGTTTCAAATCCTGAAAGATGATGCTGTGAAAGTGCTGCACTCAATATGCCAGAAAATTTGGAAGATGCAGCAGTGGCCACAGGATTGGAAAAGGTCAGTTTTCATTCCAATCCCAAAGAAAGGCAATGCCAAACAATGTTTAATCTAACACACAATTGCACTCATCTCACATGCTAGCGAAGCAATGCTCAAAATTCTCGAAGCCTGATTTCAACAGTACTTGAACCGAGAATTTCCATATGTTCAAGCTGGATTGATAAAAGGCAGAGGAACCAGGGATCAAATTGTCAACATCTGCTGGATCATGGAAAAAGCAAGAGAGTTCCAGAAAAACATCTATTTCTGCTTTACTGACAATGCCAAATCCTTTGACTATGTGGATCATCATAAACTTTGGATAATTCTTAAAGGGATAGGAATACCAGACCACCTGACCCATCTCCTGAGAAATCTGTATGCAGGTCAAGAAGCCTCAGTTAGGCTAAGATGGCAGAGGAATAGGACGGGAAGACCACTTTCTCCCTCACAAATTCCTCAAAAGATCATTTCAACGTGGAGCAAACTCCACAAAACAGCCTCTGAATGCAGGCAGAGGACATCAGGCAACCAGAAAAGCAGATCATTGTCTTCAAAAACAGGTAGGAAAAAATATAAAAGACAAGAAAAGAGACAAAGGAGGTGGGGAGGGAGCTCCGTCCCAGGAAGGGAAGCCCGTCCTGGGAAGGGAATTTTAAGAAGAGAGGTTTCCAAACCCCAGGAAACACTCTCCCTGTGGAGTCTGTGGCGAGCCTTGGAAACACAGAGGGCAACATAACAGGAAGGAAAAATAAATAAATAATTAAAACCAACAGATTACAAGCCCAACAGTAACTCCCCCAGCAGAAAAGCAGCGCAGACGCCTGCATCCGCCACTAGCAAGTGGGGGCAGGGCAGGGAAGCGCAGGAGGCGTGGGCTGGCATGCTTTGTAAGAATCGGGCAGGAACGCCCCACGTGTAACCAGAGCGACTGAAGTTGGGCTAGCAAACCAGACTGGGGGATAGCTACCACGCGAAAATCTCGAACATAAGACACTGCCAGGACTGCGCACAGAACAAAGGATGGAACGGAAATAGCCGGCTGCAGACCATCTCCCGCCAGGGACAGGCAGCCAGAGCCATAAGGGCTGGAAAGGGGCAATCGCAGCCCCGGAGAGACTTTACCTAACAAACAGCAGGCAGCCTTCTTTGCTAAGACTTCTGGGGGTGCTGGACAGTCACCATCTGCCTCACAAGGAGCGCCAGCAATACACCCAGAAAACTGAGCAGCAGAGACAGAAAAGGCGACAAGTCACAGCGACCACGCTCGCCAAACTCCTGAACTACTCGGACCTGGGAAGGGCACAAAATGCAGTCCCAACTGAATCTGTGCCTCTGAGGGCTACCTGAGCACCGAACCTGAGCGGCTTAGACCCGGGAGGTGCACGCAGCCTAGGGCCGGCCTCAGATGGTTCCTGGCTGAGCACCATAGAGCTGGAGTGGTTTGTGTGCCGTGAGAAGGGACAGGTCCAGCAGGGCTGAGACACTGTGTGCCCACGACAGTGCTATTTGTTTGCAGCATCCGCCCCTCCCCACAGCGTGACTGAACTAATGAGCCTAAAAAAAAAAAAAAAGGGTCCACCACCGCCCCCCTGTGTCAGGACGGAATTCAGACACTGAAGAGACCAGCAAACAGAAGAAGTTAAACAGAGGAAACCGCCTTGGAAGTGACCCCACACGGCCCACAACATCAGAGAAGGGCCAGATATATCTTTACTATTTTTACAATCATTCCTTTTTTTTCTAACTTTTTTTTTAATTGTTAAGTCTATTTCTCTTCTAATTTTTATTTCTATAACCTACATTACTTTTCAAAAAAAAAAAAAAAAGACTCTACTTTTTTAAGGCAAACACCATATATAGTCTTTGTGTGGTTGTTGTTGGTGTTTTTTTTTTTTTTTTAATAATTCTTGTGTTCTTTTTTTTTTTTCTTTTCTTTTTCTTTCTTTTTCTTTTTCTTTTTTCCTTCTGCTCCTTCTCTTTAATATTGTAATTTTGAAAATCCAACCTCTACTCTAGATTTTTCATCTTTGCTTTTTGGTTTTTGTTGTCAATTTTGTACATTTCAAAACCCAATTTTATGTGACAGTGAGATTACTGGCTTGACCACTCTCTCCTCCTTTGGACTCTCCTTTTTCTCCATCAGGTGGCCTCTGTCTCCCCCTTCCCCCCACCCCCCCGCCCATCTCTTCTATATCCAACTCTGTGATTCTCTGTGTGTTCTAGACGGTGGAGAACACCTAAGGAACTGATTACTGGCTGGATTTGTCTATCTCCTTTTCATTCCTCTCTCTTACCCTCCTGGCCACCTCTGTCTACTTCCTCCCTCTTCTCTTCCCTGTATAACTCCGCGAATACCTCTGAGCGGTCCAGACTATGGAGCGCACATAAGGAAGTGACTATTGACTAGCTTGCTCTCTCCTCTTTTGATCTCACCGCATCTCATTCCAGTCACCTCTAACTACCCCCTCCCTCTTCTCTTCTCCATGTAACCCAGTGAACCTCTCTGGGTGTCCCTCAATGTGGAGAAACTTTTCATCTTTAACCTAGATGTTTTATCATTGGTGCTGTATAGATGGAGAAGTCTAGAGACCACTGTAAAAATAAAACCAAAAACCAGAAGCAGGAGGCTTAAGTCTAAAGCTTGAGAACATCAGAGAACTCCTGAATTCAGGGAACATTAAGCAATAGGAGCTCATCAAACGCCTCCATACCTACACTGAAACAAAGCTCCACCCAAGGGCCAACAAGTTCCAGAGCAAGACATATCACACAAATTCTCCAGCAACACAGGAACACACCCCTGAGCTTCAATATATAGGCAGCTCAAAGTTACTCCAAAACTTTAGACGTCTCATAACCCATTACTGGTCACTCCACTGCACTCCAGAGAGAAGAAACCCAGCTCCACCCACCGGATCTCCAACACAAGCCTCCCTAACCAGGAAACCTTGACAAGCCACTGATACAACCCCACCCACAGTGAGGAAGCTCCACAATAAAGAGAACTACACAAATTACCAGAATATAAAAAGGCCATCCCAAACGTAGCAATATAACCAAGATGAAGAGACAGAGGAATACTCAGCAGGTAAAGGAACAGGAGAAATGCCCACCAAACCAAACAAAAGATAGGGAATCTACCTGATAAAGAATTCCGAATATTGATAGTGAAAATGATCCAAAATCTTGAAATCAAAATGGAATCACAGATAAATAGCCTAGAGACAAGGATTGAGAAGATGCAAGAAAGGTTTAACAAGGACCTAGAAGAAATAAGAAAGAGTTAATATACAATGAGTAACGCAATAAATGAGAACAGAAACACTCTGGAGGCAACAAATAGTAGAATAATGGCTGCAGAAGATAGGATTAGTGAAATAAAAGATAGAATGGTAGAAATAAATGAATCAGAGAGGAAAAAAGAAAAATGAATTAAAAGAAATGAGGACAATCTCAGAGACCTCCGGGACAATATGAAACGCTCCAACATTCGAATTATAGGAGTCCCAGAAGAAGAAGACAAAAAGAAAGACCATGAGAAAATCCTTGAGGAGATAATAGTTGAAAACTTCCCTAAAATGGGGAAGGAAATAATCACCCAAGTCCAAGAAACCCAGAGAGTTCCAAATAGGATAAACCCAAGGCAAAACCCCCCAAGACACATATTAATCAAATTAACAAAGATCAAACACAAAGAACAACTATTAAAAGCAGCAAGGGAAAAACAACAAATAACACACAAGGGGATTCCCATAAGGATAACAGCTGATCTCTCAATAGAAACTCTTCAGGCCAGGAGGGAATGGCAAGACATACTTAAAGTGATGAAAGAAAATAACCTACAGCTCAGATTACTGTACCCAGCAAGGATCTCATTCAAATACGAAGGAGAAATCAAAAGCTTTACAGACAAGCAAAAGCTGAGAGAATTCAGCACCACCAAACCAGCTCTCCAACAAATTCTAAAAGATATTCTCTAGACAGGAAACACAAAAAGGGAGTATAAACCTGAACCCAAAATAATAAAGTAAATGGCAATGGGATCATACTTATCAATAATTACCTTAAACGTAAATGGGTTGAATGCCCCAACCAAAAGGCAAAGACTGGCCGAATGGATACAAAAACAAACCCCTCTATATGCTGCTTAAAAGAGACCCACCTCAAAACAAGGGACACATACAGACTCAAAGTAAAGAGTTGGAAAAAGATATTCCATGCAAATAGAGACCAAAAGAAAGCAGGAGTGGCAATACTCATATCCGATAAAATAGACTTTAAAACAAAGGCCGTGAAAAGAGACAAAGAAGGCCACTACATAATGATCAAAGGATCAATCCAAGAAGAAGATATAACAATTATAAATATATATGCACCCAATATAGGAGCACCACAATATGTAGGACAAACGCTAACAAGTATGAAAGGGGAAATTAATAACAAAACAATAATAGTGGGAGACTTTAATACCCCACTCACACCTATGGACAGATCAACTAAACAGAAAATTAACAAAGAAACACAAACTTTAAATGATACAGTAGACCAGTTAGATCACATCCTGGGCCATAAATATAATCTTGATAAATTCAAAAAAATCAAAATCATTCCAAGCATCTTTTCTGACCATAATGCATTAAGATTAGATCTCAATTACAGGAGGAAAACTATTCAAAATTCCAACATATGGAGGCTGAACAACACGCTTCTGAATAACCAACAAATCACAGAAGAAATCAAAAAAGAAATCAAAATATGCATAGAAACTAATGAAAATGAAAACACAACAACCCAAAACCTGTGGGACACTATAAAAGCAGTGCTAAGAGGAAAGTTCATAGCAATACAGGCATACCTCAAGAAACAAGAAAAAAGTCAAATAAATAACCTAACTCTACACCTAAAGCAACTAGAAAAGGAAGAATTGGAGAACCCCAGAGTTAGCAGAAGGAAAGAAATATTAAAAATTAGGGCAAAAACAAATGCAAAAGAAACAAAAGAGACCATAGCAAAAATCAACAATGCCAAAAGCTGGTTCTTTGAAAGGATAAATAAAATTGACAGACCATTAGCCAGACTCATCAAGAAGCAAAGAGAGAAAAATCAAATCAATAAAATTAGAAATGAAAATGGAGAGATCACAACAGACAACACAGAAATACAAAGGCTCATAAGAGACTACTATCAGCAATTATACGCCAATAAATTGGACAACGTGGAAGAAATGGACAAATTCTTAGAAAAGTACAATTTTCCAAAACTGAACCAGGAAGAAATAGATAATCTTAACAGACCCATCACAAGCACAGAAATTGAAACTGTAATCAGAAATCTTCCAGCAAACAAAAGCCCAGGTCCAGACGGCTTCACAGCTGAATTCTACCAAAAATTTCGAGAAGAGTTAACACCTATCCTACTCAAACTCTTCCAGAAAATTGCAGAGGAAGGTAAACTTCCAAACTCATTCTATGAGGCGACCATCACCCTAATACCAAAACCTGACAAAGATACTACAAAAAAGAAAACTACAGGCCAATATCACTGATGAACATAGATGCAAAAATCCTAAACAAAATTCAGGCAATCAGAATCCAACAACACATTAAAAAGATCATACACCATGACCAAGTGGGCTTTATCCCAAGGATGCAAGGATTCTTCAATATCTGCAAATCAATCAATGTAATTCACCACATTAACAAATTGAAAAACAAAAGCCATATGATTATCTCAATAGATGCAGAGAAGGCCTTTGACAAAATTCAACATCCATTTATGATAAAAACTCTCCAGAAAGCAGGAATAGAAGGAACATGCCTCAACATAATAAAAGCTATATGTGACAAACTCACAGCAAACATTATCCTCAATGGTGAAAAATTGAAAGCATTTCCCCTAAAGTCAGGAACAAGACAAGGGTGCCCACTTTCACCACTACTATTCAACATAGTTCTGGAAGTTTTAGCCACAGCAATCAGAGCAGAAAAAGAAATAAAAGGAATCCAAATTGGAAACGAAGAAGTAAAACTCTCACTGTTTGCAGATGACATGATCCTCTACATAGAAAACCCTAAAGACTCCACCAGAAAATTACTAGAGCTAATCAATGAATATAGTAAAGTTGCAGGATATAAAATCAACACAGAAATCCCTTGCATTCCTATACACTAATAATGAGAAAGTAGCAAAAGAAATTAAGGAAACAATTCCATTCACCATTGCAACAAAAAGAATAAAATAGTTAGGAATATATCTACCTAAAGAAACTAAAGACCTATATATATAGAAAACTATAAAACACTGATGAAAGAAACCAAAGAGGACACTAATAGATGGAGAAATATACCATGTTCATGGATCGGAAGAAACAATATAGTCAAAATGAGTATACTACCCAAAGCAATTTACAAATTCAATGCAATCCCTATCAAGCTACCAGCGATATTTTTCACAGAACTAGAACAAATAATTTCAAAATTTGTATGGAAATACAAAAAACCTCGAATAGCCAAAGCAATCTTGAGAAAGAGGAATGGAACTGGAGGAATCAACTTGCCTGACTTCAGGCTCTACTACACAGCCACAGTCATCAAGACAGTATGGTATTGGCACAAAGACGGAAATATAGATCAATGGAACAAAATAGAAAGCCCAGAGATAAATCCACACACATATGGACACCTTATCTTCGACAAAGGAGGCAAGAATATACAATGGAGTAAAGACAATCTCTTTAACAAGTGGTGCTGGGAAAACTGGTCAACCACTTGTAAAAGAATGAAACTAGATCACTTTCTAACACCACACACAAAGATAAACTCAAAATGGATTAAAGATCTAAATGTAAGACCAGAAACTATAAAACTCCTAGAGGAGAACATAGGCAAAACACTCTCTGACATAAACCACAGCAGGATCCTCTATGATCCACCTCCCAGAATTCTGGAAATAAAAGCAAAAATAAACAAATGGGACCTAATTAAAATTAAAAGCTTCTGCACAACAAAGGAAAATATAAGCAAAGTGAAAAGACAGCCTTCGGAATGGGAGAAAATAATAGCAAATGAAGCAACTGACAAACAACTAATCTCAAAAATATACAAGCAACTCCTGCAGCTCAATTCCAGAAAAATAAACGACCCAATCAAAAAATGGGCCAAAGAACTAAATAGACATTTCTCCAAAGAAGACATACGGATGGCTAACAAACACATGAAAAGATGCTCAATATCACTCATTACTAGAGAAATGCAAATCAAAACCACAATGAGGTACCACTTCACACCAGTCAGAATGGCTGCGATCCAAAAGTCTGCAAGCAATAAATGCTGGAGAGGATGTGGAGAAAAGGGAACCCTCTTACACTGTTGGTGGGAATGCAAACTAGTACAGCCACTATGGAGAACAGTGTGGAGATTCCTTAAAAATTTGCAAATAGAACTGCCTTATGACCCAGCAATCCCACTGCTGGGCATACACTCTGAGGAAACCAGAATTGAAAGAGACACGTGTACCCCAATGTTCATCGCAGCACTGTTTATAATAGCCAGGACATGGAAACAACCTAGATGTCCATCAGTAGATGAATGGATAAGAAAGCTGTGGTACATATACACAATGGAGTATTACTCAGCCATTAAAAAGAATACATTTGAATCAGTTCTGATGAGATGGATGAAACCGGAGCCGATTATACAGAGTGAAGTAAGCCAGAAAGAAAAACACCAATACAGTATACTAACATATATATATGGAATTTAGAAAGATGGCAATGATGACCCTGTATGCAGGACAGAAAAAAAGACACAGATGTGTATAGTGGACTTTTGGACTGAGAGGGAGAGGGAGAGGGTGAGATGATTTGGGAGAATGGCATTGAAACATGTATAATATCATGTAAGAATCAAATTGCCAGTCTATGTCCAATGCAGGATACGGCACGCTTGGGGCTGGTACACGGGGATGACCCAGAGAGAAGTTGTGGGGAGGGGGGTGGGAGGGGGGTTCATGTTTGGGAACGCATGTACACCAGTGGTGGATTCATGTCAATGTATGGCAAAACCAATACAGAACTGTAAAGTAAAATAAAAAATAAATAAATAATAAATTGAAAAAAAAAAAAAAAAAGAAGAAGAAGCCTCAGTTAGAACTGGACATGGAACAACAGACTGGTTCCAAATAGGAAAAGGAGTATGTCAAGGCTGTATATTGTCACCCTGCTTATTTAACTTATATGCTGGGTACATCATGAGAAACGCTGGACTGGAAGAAACACAAGCTGGAATCAAGATTGCCGGGAGAAATATCAATAACCTCAGATATGCAGATGACACCACCCTTATGGAAGAAAGTGAAGAGGAACTAAAAAGCCTCTTGATGAAAGTGAAAGAGGAGAGTGAAAAAGTTGGCTTAAAGCTCAACATTCAGAAAACGAAGATCATGCATCCGGTCCCATCACTTCATAGGAAATAGATGGGGAAACAGTGGAAACAGTGTCAAACTTTATTTTTTTGGGCTCCAAAATCACTGCAGATGGTGACTGCAGCCATGAAATTAGAAGACGCTTACTCCTTGGAAGAAAATTATGACCAACCTAGATAGTATATTCATAAGCAGAGACATTATTTTTGCCGACTAAGGTCCGTCTAGTCAAGGCTATGGTTTTTCCTGTGGTCATGTATGGATGTGAGAGTTGGACTGTAAAGAAGGCTGAGTGCTGAAGAATTGATGCTTTTGAACTGTGGTGTTGGAGAAGACTCTTGAGAGTCCCTTGGACTGCAAGGAGATCCAACCAGTCCATTCTGAAGGAGATCAACCCTGGGATTTCTTTGGAAGGAATGATGCTACAGCTGAAGCTCCAGTACTTTGGCCACCTCATGCGAAGAGTTGACTCATTGGAAAAGACTTTGATTCTGGGAGGGATTGGGGGCAGGAGGAGAAGGGGACGACCGAGGATGAGATGGCTGGATGGCATCACTGACTCGATGGACGTGAGTCTGAGTGAACTCTGGGAGATGGTGATGGACAGGGAGGCCTGGCATGCTGCAATTCACAAGGTCGCAAAGAGTCGGACACGACTGAGTGACTGAACTGAACTGAACTGAACTGAACTGAACTGAATTAGCCTTTTGTTTCTAAATAATACGAAAATCCTCTAAAGTATATGACTGATGTTTTCTTCAAAAGTGTATCACAATCATATGATATGATTACTTAGTATGCTAATTGACTTTTTAAAGTATTGTCACACAGATAGTAGAGGTTAACAGCAACAAAGAAATGATAATATACAAAAACACATATGTGTTAATTCCTTCTTACAATGCAAATTGCTTAGATTTCTATTGTATATGTGTATCCTTTACACTTTTCTCCATGTTCATAAGTACACATAGACTCATACAAATTCACACAGTTTTTTTTTTTTCAATGACATGTTTAAATACATACACTTGTGTGTAGTCGCCAAGTTATGTCTGACTCTTTGCCACACTGTGGAATATAGCACACAGAGTTCCTCTGATCATGGGATTTTTACAGGTAATACTGGAGTGAGTCCCCATTTTCTCCTCCAGAGGATCTTCCTGACCCAAGAATCAAATCCACAACTTTTTTTAATCCATTCCTTTATAGATGGATAGTTAAGTTACTTCCACATACTGACTCTTGTAAATAATGCTACAGTGAATATTGGGGTGCATGCATCTTTTCAGAGCACGACTTTTCTGGATAAATGCTCAGGAACAGGATTGCTGGGTCATATCCATTTATAGATGTATTTTCAATGTTTCTGTGGAGGGAGGTGAACTCAGCTAAAATATAAATTTTATATTTTTTATAAATTTTTAAATTGTGAAAATATGATAACACATTTATAGGAGACTTGAAAAATACAGAACAAGGTTATATATAATTTTACTATTATTATAATTATTTTAAAGTAGATAAATTAAGATTTTTAGTTGGAGTTTCAGTATCAAATTTCAAAATTTAATAGAAAGAATATACAGAGAAGTAGAAAGATACAGTAGATGTGAAAAACACTATGAAACAATTCAACATAATTAAGATTTATACAATTTTTATACAACAGTAAGATATAAATTCTATTCAAGTTCCTGTAGACTACAAACTAGAACACTGGAATATATACAGAGACATAAAACCAGATATAAAAATTTGATGGTATAAAGATTTTGAAATCATACAGAGTCTGTTTTCTTATCATTCTGGAATTATGTTAGAGACCAATATAAAAAATATTTGAAAATAATCCACGTTTTCAAGTGCAATGTGGCATTTGCCAAGAGAGATCTTTGACTTTGCCATTGAAAGCTTCAATAAAGTTAGAAGACAAAAAAACACAGAGGGTAATTAAAGAGAAGTATTTATTTGAATAAGAAATTAATATAAAAATAAGAAATTAATATCAAAGAACTTTAAAAACCCCATGTACTTGGACATTAAATATCCACTTTTAAATGATGAGTATTACTACTAAGCCATAACAAGGAAATATAAAATATTTGTAATAGAATAACATGAAGAGAGATTTTATTAGTATTTGTTGCCTGCAGCTGAAGCTGCTCAATGCAATCAAATGCAATATGGAGTCTTAAATAAGGTATGAAAATAAAGAATGGGCTGCTGCTTCTGCTAAGTCGCTTCAGTCGGGTCTGACTCTGTGCGACACCATAGACAGCAACCCACCAGGCTCCCATGTCCCTGGGATTCTCCAGGCAAGAACACTGGAGTGGGTTGCTATTTCCTTCTCCAATGCATGAAAGTGAAAACTGAAAGTGAAGTTGCTCAATCATGTCCGACTCTCAGCGACCCCATGGACTGCAGCCAACCAGGTGGCTCCTCCATCCATGGGATTTTCCAAGCAAGAGTACTGGAGTGGGGTGCCATTGCCTTCTCCAAAATAATGGGCATTAGCATAAAATGTCGTGAAATTTAAACAAAATATGTACTTTAGTTAACTGTGCTGTGCTTAGTCACTCAGTCGTGTCTGACTCTTTGCAACCCTATGGACTGTAGTCCACCAGGTTCCTTTGTCCATGCAGTTTCTCCAAGTAAGAATACTAAAGTTGGTTCCTATGCCCTCCTCCAGGGGAATCTTCCCAACACAATGATTAAACCCAGGTCTCCTACACTGTAGGATTCTTTACCATCTGAGCCACCAGGGATGCCCAATAATATTGTATCATAGGCTAATTTCCTGTTTTTTTTTTTTTTTCTTAAACATAGTATTTTTCTTTATATTCTCAGAACTGGATTAGAAGTTTCAAAACTCATAAGCTTCATTCAAAAAAATAAAATCGTTCTAAAAATAAGATAAACTTTCTAGATATTTAGTCATTAATACTAGATGTCAAAATACATGGAACGTATCAAAGTTTTGAAAGAATATAAATTATAAATCTACCATTCTATTCATACTAAGCCAAACAAGTGGAATTAAAATGTCATAAATATTTTAACTAGGCAAAAATTAATGTTTTCTAATATATATATTATATTATATATATATATATACACACATACATATATAAGCTTTTCCACCACACTTGATAGAGGCTTGAGAAAGAACATCAAAATGAAGAAAGGCTTCCCTAATGGCTCAGTGGCAAGAATTCTCCTGCCAATGCAGGATTCATGAGTTCAATTCCTGAGCCAGGAAGTTCCCACAGGCCTTGGACCAAGTAACCTGTGACCCCAATTATTGAGCCTGTGCTCTAAAGCTTGGGAGCCACAACTCCTGAAGCCCATGAACCTTACAGCCCATGTTCCACAACAAGAGACATCACCAGAATGAGAAGCCCACGCACTGATATCTTTCTTTTTTTCATGAAGCTCATCAAATTTTCTAAGTTTTGTAGTTTTTAAGTGAGTCACCTTGGTTTTCATGGTATTTATTTTCATTGATGTTAATTATTCCTAATACTTTTAATGAATCAGCTAGATATATAATGTGATTTTAAAATATCAACATGACATAAACATGAAAAAAAATTTTAATAAACAGGAATTCAGTTAACTTATTGCCTTCAATAATTATAACATGGGATTTCTTTCTCAACTATGGTACATATGTATTTTATAAGTTTTTTTTCTCAAATAAGTGTAACAGATGTATATAAAAAACTCTAGAAACAAAAGACTGCAACTAGATTAAAGCAATCTACAATACTGTCATAGAATGTTATTAAAGGAAGATTAGGAGCTTTTCCATGTAAAGTATAAAATAAAATTAATATTTATTCACTTGCTCTGCCCATTTTAAAATCTTTTTTTTTTTTTGGTCTTGATTTGTATGAACTGTTTATATGTGCTGAATATTAGCTCCATAGTGTTCATATTATTTGCAAATATTTTCTCCCATTCATTAGGTTGTATTTTTATTTTGACAATGATTTTCTCTAATGTGTAAAAGCTTTTAAGTTTAACTAGGTCCCATTCATTTATTTTTGCTTTCATTTCCTTTTCTTTAGGAGAGAGATCCCCCCAAAATATTGCTGTGATTCACGTTCAAGAGTGTTCTGCTTATCTTTACCTCTGGCAGTTTTATAGTATCTGGTTTTGCATTTAGGACTTTAAGCCATTTTGAGTTTAGTTTTGTGTATGATATGAAATACTCCATTGATCTATGTGTCTGGTTTTTGTGTCACCACCATACTGTTTTGGTTACTGTAGATTTGTAGTAGAGTCTGAAGTCAGGAAGCACGATTCTTCCAGCTCTCTTAAATGCAGATGACCAACAGTTACATGAAAAGATGCTTAACATTACTAGTCATCAGGGAAAAGTAATTCAAAATCACAATTAGATTCATTTCATGCCTGTCACAATGGCTATCATCAAAAAGAACAAAAATAACAAATACTGGTAAAGATGTAGAGAAAAAGGAACACTTGTACACTGTTAGTGGAAATGTAAATTGGTATAGCCACTGTGGAAAACAGTTTGGAGATTTCTCAAGAAAACTAAAAATTGACCTCTCATATGACCCAGTAATTCCACTCCTGGTATATATAAATGAAAAAACATTGATTTAAAAAGATACATGGAGGGGCGGTCCTAAGATGGCGGAGGAATAGGAAGGGAAGACCACTTTCTCCCTCACAAATTCCTCAAAAGATCATTTCAACGCGGAGCAAACTCCACAAAACAACCTCTGAATGCAGGCAGAGGACATCAGGCAACCAGAAAAGCAGATCAGTGTCTTCAAAACCAGGTAGGAAAAAATATAAAAAACGAGAAAAGAGACAAAGGAGGTGGGGAGGGAGCTCCATCCGGGGAAGGGAAGCCCGTCCCGGGAAGGGAATTCTAAGAAGAGAGGTTTCCAAACACAAGGAAACACTCTACCTGCCGAGTCTAAGGCGAGCCTTGGAAACACAGAGGGCAACATAACAGGAAGGAAAAACGAACAAATAATTAAAACCAACAGATTACGAGCCCAACAGTAACTCCCCCAGCGGAAAAGCCGCGCAGACGCCTGCAGCCGCCGCTAGCAAGTGGGGGCAGGGCAGGGAGGCGCGGGAGACGCGGGCTGCCGAGCTCGGTAAGAAGCGGGCAGAAACGCCCCACGCGTAACCAGAGCGATCGAACTTGGGCGAGCAAACCAGACTGGGGGATAGCTACCACGCGAAAAGCGCGAACATAAGACCCCGCCAGGACCGCGCACAGAACAAAGGACGGAACGGAAATAGCCGGCTGCAGACCATCCCCCGCCGGGGACAGGCAGCCAGAGCTGTAAGGGCTGGAAAGGGGCAATCGCAGCCCCGGAGAGACTACCTGAAAAGCGGCAGGCAGGCTTCTTTGCTGAGACTTCAGGGGATGCAGGACAGTCACCACCCGCCTCACAAGGAGCGCCAGCAGTACACCCAGAAAACTGAGCAGTAGAAACAGAGAAGGGGACAAGTCCCGGCGACCGCGCTCGCCAAGCTCCCGAGCTGCTCGGACCCGGGAGGGGCGCAGAGCGCAGTCCCAAACAAGTTTGTGCCTCTGAGGGTTACCTGGGCGCCAAAACCGAGCGGCTTGGACCGGGGAGGTGCGCGAAGCCTGGGGCCGGCCTCGGATAGTTCCTGGCTGAGCTCCGTGGAGCCGGAGCGGTTTGTGCATTGTGGGGGGAGACAGGTCCAGCGGGGTTGAGACGCTGTGTGCCCACGACAGTGCTATTTGTTTGCAGCATCCCCCCCCTCCCCACAGCGCGACTGAACTAGTGAGCCTAAAAAAAAAAAAAAAAAGTGTCCTCCACCGCCCCCATGTGTCAGGACGGAATTCAGACCCTGAAGAGACCAGCAAACAGAAGCTAAACAGAGGGAAACGCCTTGGAAGTGACCAACACGGCCCACAACATCAGAGAAGGGCCAGATATATCTTCACAACTTTTACAATCATTCCTTTTTTTTTTTTTTTTTTTTTTTTTGTTTTTGTTTTTTTTTTTGCCTTTCTTTTTTTGCTTTCTTTTTTTTTTCTCAAACTTTTCTTTAACTGTTAAGTCTTCTATTTCTCTACTTTATATTTCTATAACTATTACTTTTCAAAAAAAAAAGCAAACACCATATATAGTCTTCGCGTGGTTGTTGTTGGTATTTCATTTTTAATCTTGGGTTGTTTTTTTGTTTTTTGTTTTTTTTTTTCTTATATATATTTTTTTCCTTATTTTTTTTCCTTATTTCTTTTTCTTAATATTATTATTATTTTTTTTAATCTTTTCTCTTTTTTTTCTTTCTTCCTTCTGCTTCGTCTCTTTAACATTGTATTTTTGAAAATCTAACCTCTACTCTAGGTTTTTAATCTTTGCTTTTCGGTTTTTGTTGTCAATCTTGTACATTTCATAACCCAATCTTACCTGACAGAGAGATTACTGGCTTGACCACTCTCTCCTCCTTTTGGACTCTCCTTTTTCTCCACCAGGTGGCCTCTGTCTCTCCCACCCCTCCCCCCATCTCTTCTATATCCAACTCTGTGATTCTCTGTGTGTTCTAGATGGTGGAGAGCACCTAAGGAACTGATTACTGGCTGGACCTGTCTCTCTCCTTTTCATTCCTCTCTCTTACCCTCCTGGCAACCTCTGTCTACTTCCTCTCTCTCCTCTCCCCTGTATAACTCCATAAATACCGCTGAGAGGTCCAGACTATGGAGCACACATAAGGAAGTGACTATTGACTAGCTTGCTCTCTCCTCTTTTGATCTCACCGCATCTCATTCCAGTCACCTCTAACTACCCCCTCCCTCTTCTCTTCTCCATGTAACCCAGTGAACCTCTCTGGGTGCCCCTCAATGTGGAGAAACCTTTCATCTTTAGCCTAGATACTATATCATTGGTGCTGTATAGATGGAGAAGTCTAGAGACCACTGTAAAAATAAAACCGAAAACCAGAAGCAGGAGGCTTAAGTCCAAAGCTTGAGA
This sequence comes from Oryx dammah, assembly GCF_014754425.2. Classification (NCBI taxonomy): domain Eukaryota; kingdom Metazoa; phylum Chordata; class Mammalia; order Artiodactyla; family Bovidae; genus Oryx; species Oryx dammah. The sequence continues at coordinate 25,018,912 of NW_024070204.1, forward strand.
ACATCAGAGAACTCCTGAATTCAGGGAACATTAAGCAATAGGAGCTCATCAAATGCCTCCAAACCTACACTGAAACAAAGCTCCACCCAAGGGCCAACAAGTTCCAGAGCAAGACATATCACACAAATTCTCCAGCAACACAGGAACACACCCCTGAGCTTCAATATACAGGCAGTTCAAAGTTACTCCAAAACTTTAGACGTCTCATAACCCATTACTGGTCACTCCACTACACTCCAGAGAGAAGAAACCCAGCTCCACCCACCAGACCTCCAACACAAGCTTCCCTAACCAGGAAACCTGGACAAGCCACTGATACAACCCCACCCACAGTGAGGAAGCTCCACAATAAAGAGAACTCCACAAATTACCAGAATATAAAAAGGCCATTCCAAACGCAGCAATATAACCAAGATGAAGAGACAGAGGAATACCCAACAGGTAAAGGAGCAGGAGAAATGTCCACCAAACCAGACAAAAGAGGAAGAGATAGGGAATCTACCTGAGAAAGAATTCCGAATATTGATAGTGAAAATGATCCAAAATCTTGAAGTCAAAATGGAATCACAGATAAATACCCTAGAGACAAGGATTGAGAAGATGCAAGAAAGGTTCAATAAGGACCTAGAAGAAATAAAAAAGAGTCAATATACAATGAATAATGCAATAAATGAGATCAGAAACACTCTGGAGGCAACAAATAATAGAATAACAGAGGCAGAAGATAGGATTAGTGAAATAGAAGACAGAATGGTAGAAATAAATGAATCAGAGAGGAAAAAAGAAAAATGAATTAAAAGAAATGAGGACAATCTCAGAGACCTCCGGGACAATATGAAACGCTCCAACATTCGAATTATAGGAGTCCCAGAAGAAGAAGACAAAAAGAAAGACCATGAGAAAATCCTTGAGGAGATAATAGTTGAAAACTTCCCTAAAATGGGGAAGGAAATAATCACCCAAGTCCAAGAAACCCAGAGAGTCCCAAATAGGATAAACCCAAGGCGAAACACCCCAAGACACATATTAATCAAATTAACAAAGATCAAACACAAAGAACAACTATTAAAAGCAGCAAGGGAAAAACAACAAATAACACACAAGGGGATTCCCATAAGGATAACAGCTGATCTCTCAATAGAAACTCTTCAGGCCAGGAGGGAATGGCAAGACATACTTAAAGTGATGAAAGAAAATAACCTACAGCCCAGATTACTATACCCAGCAAGGATCTCATTCAAATACGAAGGAGAAATCAAAAGCTTTACAGACAAGCAAAAGCTGAGAGAATTCAGCACCACCAAACCAGCTCTCCAACAAATTCTAAAGGATATTCTCTAGACAGGAAACACAAACAGGGAGTATAAACCCGAACCCAGAATAATAAAACAAATGACAACGGGATCATACTTATCAATAATTACCTTAAACGTAAATGGATTGAATGCCCCAACCAAAAGGCAAAGACTGGCCGATTGGATACAAAAACAAGAACCCTCTATATGCTGCTTACAAGAGACCCACCTCAAAACAAGGGACACACACAGACTGAAAGTGAAGGGTTGGAAAAAGATATTCCATGCAAATAGAGACCAAAAGAAAGCAGGAGTGGCAATACTCATATCCGATAAAATAGACTTTAAAACAAAGGCTGTGAAAAGAGACAAAGAAGGCCACTACATAATGATCAAAGGATCAATCCAAGAAGAAGATATAACAATTATAAATATATATGCACCCAATATAGGAGCACCGCAATATGTAGGACAAATGCTAACAAGTATGAAAGGGGAAATTAACAACAACACAATAATAGTGGGAGACTTTAATACCCCACTCACACATATGGACAGATCAACTAAACAGAAAATTAACAAAGAAACGCAAACTTTAAATGATACATTAGACCAGTTAGACCTAATTGATATCTATAGGACATTTCACCCCAAAACAATGAATTTCACCTTTTTCTCAAGTGCTCATGGAACCTTCTCGAGGATAGATCACATCCTGGGCCATAAATATAACCTTGATAAATTCAAAAAAATCGAAATCATTCCAAGCATCTTTTCTGACCATAATGCACTAAGATTAGATCTCAATTACAGGAGGAAACCTATTAAAAAGTCCAACATATGGAGGCTGAACAACACGCTTCTGAATAACCAACAAATCACAGAAGAAATCAAAAAAGAAATCAAAATATGCATAGAAACTAATGAAAATGAAAACACAACAACCCAAAACCTGTGGGACACTATAAAAGCAGTGCTAAGAGGAAAGTTCATAGCAATACAGGCATACCTCAAGAAACAAGAAAAAAGTCAAATAAATAACCTAACTCTACACCTAAAGCAACTAGAAAAGGAAGAATTAGAGAACCCCAGAGTTAGCAGAAGGAAAGAAATCTTAAAAATTAGGGCAGAAATAAATGCAAAAGAAACAAAAGAGACCATAGCAAAAATCAACAAAGCCAAAAGCTGGTTCTTTGAAAGGATAAATAAAATTGACAGACCATTAGCCAGACTCATCAAGAAGCAAAGAGAGAAAAATCAAATCAATAAAATTAGAAATGAAAATGGAGAGATCACAACAGACAACACAGAAATACAAAGGATCATAAGAGACTACTATCAGCAATTATATGCCAATAAAATGGACAACCTGGAAGAAATGGACAAATTCTTAGAAAAATACAATTTTCCAAAACTAAACCAGGAAGAAATAGACAATCTTAACAGACCCATCACAAGCACGGAAATTGAAACTGTAATCAGAAATCTTCCAGCAAACAAAAGCCCAGGTCCAGACGGCTTCACAGCTGAATTCTACCAAAAATTTCGAGAAGAGTTAACACCTATCCTACTCAAACTCTTCCAGAAAATTGCAGAGGAAGGGAAACTTCCAAACTCATTCTATGAGGCCACCATCACCCTAATACCAAAACCTGACAAAGATACTACAAAAAAGGAAAACTACAGGCCAATATCACTGATGAACACAGATGCAAAAATCCTCAACAAAATTCTAGCAATCAGAATCCAACAACACATTAAAAAGATCGTACACCATGACCAAGTGGGCTTTATCCCAGGGATGCAAGGATTCTTCAACATCCGCAAATCAATCAATGTAATTCACCACATTAACAAATTGAAAAATAAAAACCATATGATTATCTCAATAGATGCAGAGAAGGCCTTTGACAAAATTCAACATCCATTTATGATAAAAACTCTCCAGAAAGCAGGAATAGAAGGAACATACCTCAATATAATAAAAGCTATATATGACAAACCCACAGCAAACATTATCCTCAATGGTGAAAAATTGAAAGCATTTCCCCTTAAGTCAGGAACAAGACAAGGGTGCCCACTTTCACCACTACTATTCAACATAGTTCTGGAAGTTTTAGCCACAGCAATCAGAGCAGAAAAAGAAATAAAAGGAATCCAAATTGGAAAAGAAGAAGTAAAACTCTCACTGTTTGCAGATGACATGATCCTCTACATAGAAAACACTAAAGACTCTACCAGAAAATTACTAGAGCTAATTAATGAATATAGTAAAGTTGCAGGATATAAAATCAACACACAGAAATCCCTTGCATTCGTATACACTAATAATGAGAAAGTAGAAGAAGAAATTAAGGAAACAATTCCATTCACCATTGCAACAAAAAGAATAAAATACTTAGGAATATATCTACCTAAAGAAACTAAAGACCTATATATAGAAAACTATAAAACACTGATGAAAGAAATCAAAGAGGACACTAATAGATGGAGAAATATACCATGCTCATGGATCGGAAGAATCAATATAGTGAAAATGAGTATATTACCCAAAGCAATTTACAAATTCAATGCAATCCCTATCAAGATACCGGCGATATTTTTCACAGAACTAGATCAAATAATTTCAAGATTTGTATGGAAATACAAAAAACCACGAATAGCCAAAGCAATCTTGAGAAAGAAGGATGGAACTGGAGGAATCAATTTGCCTGACTTCAGGCTCTACTACAAAGCCACAGTCATCAAGACAGTATGGTATTGGCACAAAGACAGACATATAGATCAATGGAACAAAACAGAAAGCCCAGAGATAAATCCACATACATATGGACACCTTATCTTTGACAAAGGAGGCAAGAATATACAATGGAGTAAAGACAATCTCTTTAACAAGTGGTGCTGGGAAAACTGGTCAACCACTTGTAAAAGAATGAAGCTAGATCACTTTCTAACACCGCACACAAAGATAAACTCAAAATGGATTAAAGATCTAAATGTAAGACCAGAAACTATAAAACTGTTAGAGGAGAACATAGGCAAAACACTCTCTGACATAAACCACAGCAGGATCTTCTACGATCCACCCCCCAGAATTCTGGAAATAAAAGCAAAAATAAACAAATGGGATCTAATTAAAATTAAAAGCTTCTGCACAACAAAGGAAAACATAAGCAAACTGAAAAGACAGCCTTCCGAATGGGAGAAAATAATAGCAAATGAAGCAACTGACAAACAACTAATCTCAAAAATATACAAGCAACTCCTGCAGCTCAATTCCAGAAAAATAAACGACCCAATCAAAAAATGGGCCAAAGAACTAAATAGACATTTCTCCAAAGAAGACATACGGATGGCTAACAAACACATGAAAAGATGCTCAACATCACTCATTATAAGAGAAATGCAAATCAAAACCACAATGAGGTACCACTTCACACCAGTCAGAATGTCTGCGATCCAAAAATCTGCAAGCAATAAATGCTGGAGAGGGTGTGGAGAGAAGGGAACCCTCCTACACTGTTGGTGGGAGTGCAAACTAGTACAGCCACTATGGAGAACAGTGTGGAGATTCCTTAAAAAATTGCAAATAGAAATGCCTTATGACCCAGCAATCCCACTGTTGGGCATACACACAGAGGAAACCAGAATTGAAAGAAACACATGTACCCCAATGTTCATCGCAGCACTGTTTATAATAGCTAGGACATGGAAACAACCTAGATGTCCATCAGTAGATGAATGGATAAGAAAGCTGTGGTACATATACACAATGGAGTATTACTCAGCCATTAAAAAGAATACATTTGAATCAGTTCTGATGAGATGGATGAAACTGGAGCCAATTATACAGAGTGAAGTGAGCCAGAAAGAAAAACACCAATACAGTATACTAACACATATATATGGAATTTAGGAAGATGGCAATGATGACCCTGTATGCAGGACAGCAAAAAAGACACAGATGTGTATAGCGGACTTTTGGACTCGGAGAGGGAGAGGGTGTGATGATTTGAGAGAATGGCATTGAAACATGTATAATAACATGTAAGAATCGAAATGCCAGTCTATGTCTGATGCAGGATATGACACGCTTGGGGCTGACGTGCGGGGATAACCCAGAGAGATGTTGTGGGGAGGGGGGTGGGAGGGGGGTTCATGTTTGGGAACGCATGTACACCTGTGGTGGATTCATGTCAATCTATGCCAAAACCAATACAGAATTATAAAGTAAAAAATTAAAAATAAATAAATAAATTTAAATAAATAAATAAATAAATAAATAAACCTTACCCCCAAAAAAAAAATAAATAAATAAAGCATATACCATGGTGATTGGAAAAAAAAAAAAAAAAAGATACATGCATGCCTATGTTCATAGCAGTAGTGTTTACAATTGTTAAGATATGAAAGTAAACCGAGTTTCCATCAACAGGTAAATGGGTGAAAATGATGCACTACACACACACACACACACACACACACACACACACAGTGGAATACTACTCAGTTATAAAAAAGTAACAAACTTGAAATTTGAATCAACACAGACTTGGAGGGCATTTTGCTAGGTAAAATAAGTTCTTCTCTAAAGATAAATACTGTATAATATCACTTTATATGTACAATCTAAAAAATACAAAAAAATTAGTGATTATATAGAAATAAAGCAGATTCAGAGATATAGAGAACAAACTAGTGGTTACCAGTGGGGAGAGGAGGGTAGGGGCACTACAGCATTGGTGGGAGGTTGGAGGTATAAGCTATTGGGTATAAAATGGGCTAGTGGATGTATGGTACAGCACAGATATAGACAGAATATAGACAATATTTGTGATAGTTATTAATGGACTATACCCTTTAAAATCCATATTAAATTTTAAAAAAATAAATGATATAAGAAATTCTGAGCAATTCTGGGTGGAGGGGATAATCAAGCAGTTATACAGATATTGAGTATGAATGAAATATTGTTGAAATACCTCAGTTTTAGTTCAGTTCAGTTCAGTTGCTCAGTCATGTCTGACTCTTTGTGATCCCATGAACTGCCGCACACCAGGCCTCCCTGTCCATCACCAACTGCCAGAGTCCAACCAAACTCATGTCCATTGAGTCGATGATGCCATCCAACCATCTTACCCTCTGTTGTCCCCTTCTCCTCCTCCCCTCAATCTTTCCCAGCATTAGGGTCTTTTCAAATGAGTCAGCTCTTCGAATCAGGTCGCCAAAGTATTGGAGCTTCAGCTTCAACAACTGGAAGGAGCTTCAGTCCTTCCAATGAACACCCAGGACTGATCTCTTTAGGATGGACTGGTTGGATCTCTTTGCAGTCCAAGGGACTCTCAAGAGTCTTTTCCAACACCACAGTTCAAAAGCATCAAATCATCAGTTTAGATCTTATAAAATAACATCAATAGCTCAGGAAAAGAAGAACTTAACATTTTACTGAGAGGTTCATAAATGCAGTTGAATTGCATTTTTATTCTGAGCCATGCCTTTTATTTAAAAATGCACACTAACTTCTTAAAATATATTAATTTAAAATTTTGTCTTAATCTAAAATGATTTTAATTAAATAAAAATTTATTATTTGAACTTTCTGATATTATTCAGTCTGTAAAAAAAATTTTTCATGTTGAATTTTAAAGGAAAATTTTCATTAAACTTGAGTATTTAGCATCCTTTTTTTCATTTAATGCACCCCCCCCCATTGGAGTATATTTGCTTTACAATATTGTTTTAGTTTCTGCTGTACAACTAAGTGAATCAGCTATATGTATACACATATACTCTCCCTCTTAGATCTTATTCCAATGCCACCCCCATCTCACCCAACCCTCTATGTCATAACAGAGCACTAATGAAATTATTTTGTGTGATGATATTTTATTCATTTATTGTATGCCTCCACTGACCTCATCAAACCCTGTGAGAGAAGAGACTGGCTTCTTCTATCTATTGATGAATCCCTGGTGCTTAGAATTCTGCTTGACTAATTGAAGATACTTAAGATTTTATTCAATTAATGAATTAAATATTGCTGGTGTCAGTATCCACTTTCTGTCATTAGGAACAAAGTTTCTACAAGTTAAGAAGTTATTGTCTTTTTTTTTTATTGTGAATGAGATAATTCTTTTAATTTTGCTCTTTTTAATTTGACATTTCATAAAGCTTGACATGTCTGTATTTGTTATCTTGAATGTGTATTCTGTATGCCTCTCTTCCTCTTTCCTGCGGTTTCCATTATTTTTTTTAAAAGTATATGCTTCATTTTGTGAAATATTTCTCAAGATAGCAGTTCAATGTCCAGTAAAGATGACTTTCTCTTCAATAACTCTATTAATATTTTTTTAAAAAATCATACAATTCAGTACACTCTTCAAGAAAAAGAATTATAATCAGAAGCACATATGAATTTTGTATTATAAATTTCAAGAGATTATCAAGTATTTTTAAATATCTTGGGTATTATCATAGCATTTAGGATATGGATAAGAATATTATTATTTTAAGACACACACGTTGAAGTGATCAAGGGTAAGGTTTCATGTCATGCAAAGTGCAATGTATTTTCAAGTGATTCAGAAAAGAAAAAAAAAGAAATGAAAAAGAAAGAAAGGTAGATGAAACAAGTATGGCAATCTGTCACAAAATAATGAATTTTAGTGAAGATTATGAAAGATTATATCTTTCAAAATATATTTAAGGTTAAATCTTTCACAGTAATCAGTTGGAAAATAGATGGGTATTTCTGGCTTGATGTTTCCACAAAATTAGGTAATATTGTAGTGTAAATGGAAACATTAACTTTAACATAAAACATGACTTTAGTCCTTTAACATATATTTATTTATTATGCAAATGTTCCTGGGCACTATGCTAGATCCATAGGATAGTAACAATGAAAAAAATCAGAAATGTTCCTCTTCCTCATAAAATAATTTGTACACAAAGTAGGGGAAACACTGAATAATCACACAAGTAAGTATTCAATTAAAAATGAAAATGTTACAAAAAAGAAAAGCATTTTTGTGCAACAAAGGACGATGGAGGTTGTATTAATCTAAAGCTCAGTAAATGCTATTTTAAGGAAATAGAATTTGAACTTAAAGAGGCAGAATTGATGTAGATAAAGACTAAGTAAGTTTCTGCTGGTAAACTCTTTTCCAGGCTGGAGAACAGCAATGCAAAATCCCCATAGCACAAATTAGTGGAGTTCATTTGAGAACAAAGAAATCTAGAGTGCCTGAACTATCAAAAGTAAGTAAGGAGAAAAGTGTTATAGAATGAAAGGAAATTTGGTATGCTAGACTTGAAATCATTTGAAGGCATTGTGAAGAAATGATTGAAGAGAGAGAAGATGATGTCTACGGAGAGCTGTTAAAAGGCCACTGCAACATCCATGAAAGAAAGGAGGAAAGAATTCTATAGTAATCAGTGATGCCAATGGTAATAAACAAATAGGAATAAATATAAGAAATTTCTTTCAGTCAAAGATGACAGGACACTGACAGACTGGCTGTAGTAAGCACAGGAAAAGTTGTTGAGAAATGAAAGTTAGATTTCAGGCTTAAGAAATTGGTCGCATGGTGGCATTATTCATTGATACAAGTAAAATTTGAAGGCTGACTTTTAGTAATTTAGGATAAAAATGTGTTTGCACCATTCAAATGGATGTGTTTAACAGCCACGTCTGGGTAAGTGGCATGATCCTTAGGACATAAGTCTGGGCTAGGGATAATCCTTTGGGATACATGAGCATTGAGGCTTGGATGCAAATTGTGTTAAAATTCCAATTTGAATTCTGATTTTGAAACTTAGTGACTATGTGAAGTTAGAAGATTCAATTATCCCGTTTGATCCAAAGATTATTCATCTTTAAAACAGACTTGCAATTATATGTGAGCTAAACCTGCTCTATTTTAACCGTTGCTGCATGAGACAAAGCACAGATTTTTACAAAGCAAGCAGAATGACAGGTTTTTGGAATTTTTGTTTTATTTGGCTTGGGTTTTGGATACAATGCAATCAATGATCAGAAAAGAGTGAATGATTATAATCTCATTTCTGTGTGGCTGTCAATTCTGTCTAAGGTGTAGGTGGCAGTCTGTCTCCCCAGCCAATACCAAGAGAAACAGTGGTACATACAAAAGCAAACATGAACTTCACTACTTTGTTTTGCTTTCTAGGCCAAGCAGAGGAACAAACAAAGCAAGAGAAATAAATTCATTTAAATATTTTATATATAGTACATGAACTTTATCAATTGTTTCCTTAAATGTTAATTCATGGTCTATTTATACTCGATTAAATATAATTCTGGGGCTTCCCTGGTGGCTCAGGTGGTAGAAAATCGGCCTGCAATGCAGGAGACCCAGGTTCAACCCCTGGGTTGGGAAGGTCCCCTGGAGAAGGGAACGGCTACCCACTCCAGTGTTCTTGCCTGGAAAATTCCATGGACAGAGGAGCGTTGGCAGGCTACAAGTCCATGGGATCACGAAGAGTCATACACAATATCTAACACAAATATAATTCTATATACTTGTTTCCTGCTTACATAAATTTTAAAAAGAGTAATTGCTACATTTACAGAAAGAAAAGGATGAAACACTGGGAAAGCATGTACTATGTGCTGAATATTTGACAGAAACAGAGAAAAACATACTCTAGGAAATTGTCTCTTTCTATATATATATATCAGTTTGGGGCCAGCTGGTGAAAGGGGTAAGTGTCATAAATGACTTATTGTGCTTAGATTATCACCCTATAAAACAGTCCTAACACATAGTTGAAACAGGAACACAATCTACTCTTACGAGGAGAGTAAAAAAAATGAGTATTTCCGAGGGAAAAAAGTGTACATTTTATTTCCTGTTTTCATTCTTATCAAGCACTACATTTCCTTTCATATTTTATACTTAGGAAAACCAGTGTAATTAACATACATATTTATTCTTACTTCATTAGTGACATTTACACCTGCACTATTAAAAAATGTGCTAATGTTTTATTTATGATTTTTTATAGTCTTACTTATTGCCATTCACGTCATTCACATTTAACAAAGACAGGAACTAATAAAAGCTAGGTATTAGGTGTTATTTATCTTTGTCCCTGGCATGATAACAGCTTTAATGAAAAAAGGAATAAAAACTTAGATGTTGGTAATTACTCCAATCACAATTACTTCACAATGCGGATGGAGTATAATGCAGTCAGTTTTTATGCTGTGTCCTTCATGTATTCATATCACAGTGAAAAATACACAGAGCTGTCACTAAGCATAAGTCAAGCTGAACAAATGGATTTTTAATTTGCACTAGAAAATACAGTCAACCCCTGTACCTGATCTTACATGGAAGGACATTGCAAAGACATATGAGAGGTTAAAGCATTTAAAACAGTGGACTCAAGGATATTTGGTGGTGGGGGGCGGAAATAGGTACTTAATGTGAAGCAATATAACAACACACCCACACATCAATCAACGAGAATATTTTGCTATGAAAATTCATGCTAGAAAAGGGGCATGACAAAAGAGGCGCAGACTGAATGCAGATCAATATGCTTAAAAGGAGGCAATAATAAGTCCTAAAGAGATTAATGATTTAGATTAAGGAACCAATCTGAAAGAGTAGAATAGTTAAGACCATGCACTTGAAAATCAGGATGGCTGATTATTGCAATCATTAATCTGTTGAATCTGATTGAGGGCAGTCACAAAAAAAAACGACAAGTTCTTTTAACAAATGGGCCTATGCTATTTGTGACAAATGTCTATAAATCAATGATGCATGAAAAAAAGGGCCTACACAGAACTAACCAGAACTAAAGTCTTTAGCTTGAACTTGTTAAAAAATGCTATCATAATTTTAGAACACATTTAATATATTATGCTTAAATATGTTCTTTATCAAAAGTATGTTTCTTTTACAAAGGCAAAGTGAAGATACATTATTTAAATTTCAGCTTTTTCTATCAAAATATTTCCTTAATCTTAGGATATACAGAAAAGTATGGTAGCATTGATACAAAATGCATATTAAATAAATGTGCTACTAATATAGATAAGGCAATATGGTAGGTATTCTATATATCTTATCATATTAAAATTATCTTGAAATGGGTATTAGTTTCATATGCAGGTGACAACTGGGGTTCAGAGATTTTGAGTTGCTTATTAAATGCCATGAATCTATTTTAATCCAGATTTTCAGACTTCAAGCTTAATGCTCTTTGACTTAACCCACAATTACCTTTTGAATGTGCTGAATTATGAGCTGAATTGTGCCCTTCCAAATTCATATGTTGGAGTCTTAAACCCCAATACCTCAGAATGTGACAGTACTTGTAGATAGGAGCTTAAAGAGATACTTAAGTTAACATGAAGTTGTTAAGGTGGGACTTAATCTACTAACTGGTATTCTTTTAAGAGTAAATTTGCTGTACTAGTTTGCAACACCAATACAGTATACTAACACATATATATGGAATTTAGAAAGATGGTAATGATAACCCTGTATGCGAGACAGCAAAAAAGACACAGATGTATAGAACAGACTTTTGGACTGTGGGAGAGGGAGAGAGTGGGATGATTTGGGAGAATGCCATTGAAACATGTATAATATCATGTAAGAAACAAATCGCCAGTCTAGGTTCGATGCAGGATACAGGATGCTTGGGACTGGTGCACTGGGATGACCCAGAGAGATGGTATTGGTGGGGGAGGGGTTCAGGATTGGGAACTCATGTACACCCGTGGCGGATTCATGTTGATGTATGGCAAAACCAATACAGTATTGTAAAGTAAAATAAAGTAAAATAAAAATAATAATAATAATAAAGAGAGTAAATTTGTACACAAAGAGACATTAGGGATGCTCACATACTGAGGAAAGATCGTGTGAGGACACAGTATAAAGGGGATACATCTCCAAGTCAGAAAGAAAGGCCATGGAATGAAACACAACCCACCTGCTGACACCTTGATCTTGGACTTGTAGCATCCAGAATTATGGAAAAAGAAATTTCTCTGTTTAAGCCACACAGTCTATGTGTAAGCCACACAACTAACTCATTGGAAAAGACCCTGATGCTGGGAAAGATTGAGGGAAGAAAGAAAAGAGAGTGACAGAGGATGAGATGAGTGGATGGCATCACCAAATCAAATGACATGAACTTGGACAAACTCCAGGAGATGGTGAGGAACAGGGAGGCCTGGCATGCTACAGTCCATGGGGTCACAAAGAGTCAGATATGACTTGGCAACTGAACAACTATAGTATTTTGTTATAGCGGTTCTAACAAACTGACACCTTCAGATCAAGAAAATAGATAAAACATTCTTAAATGTTATACCTTTTTACAGTCAGATAATTTTCATTTTTAGTGACAGTAGAAAGAAAACTAATTTTGAAATCCCATAGATTGAGATTGACTCTCAGCTCTCTAAATTCTTAATATCTTGGGCTACTGAACTGAACTGAACTTAACTGAACCCTTGGTTAAAGAATTCATCTTTAAATTTAAAGAATTCAGTTCAGTTCAGTCACTCAGTCGTGTCCGACTCTTTGTGACCCCATGGACTGCAGCATGCCAGGCTTCCCTGTCCATCCCCAACTCCTGGAGCCTACTCAAACTGATGTCCATAGAGTTGGTGATGCCGTCCAACCATCTCATCCTCTGCTATCCCCTTCTCCTCCTGCCTTCAATCTTTCCCAGCATCGGGATCTTTTCTAATGAGTCAGTTCTTTGCATCAGGTGGCCAATTGGATTTCAGCTTCAGCATCAGTCCTTCCAGTGAATATTCAGGACTGATCTCCTTCAGAATGGACTGGTTGGATCTCCTTGCAGTCCAAGGGACTCTCAAGAGTCTTCTCCAACACCACAGTTCAAAAGCACCAATTCTTTGGCATTCAGATTTCTTTGTAGTCCAACTCTCACATCCATACATGACTGCCAGAAAAACCATAGCTTTGACTAGACGATACTTTGTTGGTAAAGTAATGTCTCTGCTTTCTAATACATTGTCTAGGTTGGTCATAGCTTTTCTTCCAAGAAGCAAGTATCTTTTAATATCATGGCTGCAGTCACCATCTCAAGTGATTTTGGAGCCCCCAAATCTTATACTCCAAAAATGTATTGCCTTTTCCTTACACATTTATCCCACTTCATGGATTCTGGTTCTAGTGAGCTGGAGCCTAGCCTTTAGCCCAAAAGAGCATATCAGTAAGTGAAGCTGGCAAATTAATTTTTTTTCTAGAAATTATCCCTGCCTAATCCAGGTCCTCATCCCAGTGATATTTATGCACTTGCTCTCCTGTATCATATTACTCTAGGACTGTGAAGGAGAGTTTTCTATGTCATACTGTGTAAGAATATTAAATGATATTTCTGAGATGTTTATTGCCTGTACATCTGTGAGGATCATTTTATTTCTTGTGGCATTAGATGAGATTTTGCAATGTAAATAACCTGGAATTCCAATGATTGAAATGCCAATGATTTTTTCTCTTCTTTTGAAGATTGTGTGGGTAATGTGGGAGGGAGAGAGAAACTACAACAGCCTTTACAAAAGCCTTCTTTGAAAACAATCTCCCAGATGAAAAAAGAAATTAGAAAATAAAATGAAATAGAAGATGCCCAATAATGAATTTAGAAAAGGAATCATCTGTCTCAGTTTATCCCCTCCCTCGCCCCCTTGCCAAAAAAGAAAATGCAGAATTAACACAGATGAACTTCCTGAAAGAACACAATTATTTGATCCACTTCAAGTTGACTGGAAATAGCACAATGCTATAGTTCACAAAATAGAAAGTACACAAAATGACTTATGAACACTAAAATTCATACAAAAGACATAAGAAACCAGAATACAGTTTTAAACACTAGCTACTCAGGATAAGTATATTAGTGGTTTTCATGCAAGTTTTGAGATTCTAACTTGTATTATATTCCTTTAGAAACTTTAAACTTAAAATGTATTTGCAGTCTTTGGAATTCAGAAGTAACTGTCAGTTATGTTATTAATCAAAAGCATATAGCTATTTCTGTGGAAATTCAGGTGGCGTTTGGTAACTGAATATTATTCATACTTATACATTTTTAAAATAAAGAACTAAATTCAAAGGAAAAAAAAGGATGATTGTCCTTGTAATAGAACTCCTGAAAAAGTTAAAGCTTATAAGTTCCTAAATATGTACCACAAGAGGGAAAGTATGTAAAACATTATTGAAGCTACCTTGAATAAAACTAAAAACTATAGAAGTTAATTTTTACACTCCAATTATTGTAAATATAGAAAAAGCATAAGGACATATTTGTAAATCATTCTGCTCTTCCAGGGGATCTTCCCAACCCAGGGATCAAACCCAGATCTCCCACATTGCAGGCTGATTCTTTACTGTCTGAGCCACCATGGAAGCCCAATACAAAACAAGACTCTTCTTTAATTATAAGAAGAATAAATGCTACAGAGGATGGAATATCTCTAGAATATCTTATTAAAACCAGATAACTAACCAAATGAAAGCATGGTTATAGAGATTATAGAAATGCCAAGATTATTGAGAACCATTTCACAATTTAATTTTATGATAGAGTAAAATGAGCTCAAGCTACGCTTTTATGTAAACTCTGAAACTTGGGTATATTTACTTGTTGGTATAATAAAGTTTTCCAGTTACAATATGTTACATTAGTTGCTCAGTTGTGTCCAACTCTTTGCAGACCCCATGGACTGTAGCCTGCCAGGCTTCTCTCTCTGTGGGATTCTCCAAGTGAGAATACTGGAGCGGATTGCTGTTCCCTTCTCCAGAGGATCTTTCCCACCCAGGGATTGAACCCTGGTCTCCTGCACTGCAGGCAGATTCTTTGCCATCTGAGCTACAGGGAAGTCTAGTTACATATCACCATCTTAATAATTGAGAACACTGTGCTACAAAACATACAACACCATCACACTCTTTTTAATGAGGAAAATCGGGGGGAAAACATTGTTTTAAGATTTAATAATTCTGGAAATTAAAATAAAGTTAGAGTATGTACAATAAGTTGATACCATGGCACTCTAAAACATAAGAGAGGTCAGTGATGTAGCAAAAGGAAGCCTAACGTGGGAGTTAAGTCCTGGGATCTAGTTCTAGTTCTACCATCAGTTAGGTGACAAGGACATGCTAGTTGACAGTCACAGTCTTGTCATCAGAAACAGTAACAGACAACTAAGGTCCATTACAGTCTAGGCTTGTATAGTCTATTCCTACTTCAGTAGAATATATTATTTATAAAGTTATCTCCACTTTTAATACACAAACTTCTGGTTCTAAGTTGATGATTTTAGCCTTCTGAATTTCCTCAGAATTAAAAATTATTATACATCCATGAAAAAGCAACATATACTTGTTGTAATATATTCCTCACTTGAACTGAAAATGAGGCATTGCCAATAAGATATTGCATTTATGCAAGAAGAACATATCTTTATAAGGAATATGTGGCCCTTATATATGTTTGACTACATTAATGCTTAATATTCTAAGAGCATTGAAATATATAATATATATAAGATTACATTTTATAAATATTAAAAACTAAAATTTTATTCTCATTTTGGTTTTAAATGTAACTGTTTTGTTATAATTGTTTCTTTCAAATTTTTCTATTTTGGGGAAAAAAAAAACTCTCCTCCCTTATATGCTGTGTATATAGTTAGATTTTGTCCTGTGCCTGAAAAAAATAGTTATTGTAAATTTTAATTATCTCAATAGATATTACAGTATTTCATTGTGGATTGCATGATAAGATTTTACTTTTTAGAATGTACTTTATTGTTCCCTACACATCCTTATCTTGTATTTGGAGGGAGGCAGAGTTTCAGGTTACTTGCTTTTCACTTGTATTTTTGCAGAAATCTTTTAAATGGTTTTTTTGTGTGTGTGTTTTTACAACATTCCACATCCAAACTCTTACATTTTACTCACAGAGCTATTTCTCTTCCATTTTACTGAAAAAGCTATTTAATAAACCATGTCATTTTTATGCTCACAAATCTCCAATGATTCCTTGATGCCTGCATCGGAGTCCAAACTCTGACCTATGGTTGTAATCAGACTCAGCACATCACTTAGGCTCTGGTTTTGTCCTTCTATCTCACCCATGACTTCCTATTCTATCCAAAATAAGATCAAACATAGGTGAATGATATTTAAAGCCTTGCTCTGCAAGCAATTCACACACACACACACACACACACACACACACACACACACACACACAC